>NW_012099032.1:166787-173254 GCF_000951045.1 Mandrillus leucophaeus
ACATACATGTGCATGTGTCTTTATAGTAGCATGGTTTATTATCCTTTGGGTATATACCCAGTAATGGGATTGCTGGATCAAATGGTAATTCTCGTTCTAGATCCTTGAGGAATTGCCACACTGTCTTCCACAGATGGTTAAACTAATTTACACTCCCACCAACAGTGTAAAAGCATTTCTATTTCTCCACATCCTCTCCAGCATCTGTTGTTTCCTGACTTTTTAAAGATTGCCATTCTAACTGGTATGAGATGGTTATCTCATTGTGGTTTTGATTTGCATTTCTCTGATGACCAGTGATGATGAGCATTTTTTCGTGTGTCTGTTGGCTGCATAGATGTCTTCATTTGAGAAGTGTCTGTTTATATCCTTTGCCTAATTTTTGATGGGGTTGTTTTTTGCTTGTAAATTTGTTTGAGTTCTTTGTAAATTCTGGATATTAGCTGTTTAGGGAGTGTTTTTGTATAGTCAAAAGAATGACAATTTGTGTAAGATATATAACTCTACATACTTTTTAGTATGACATAACTCTATTCTCTTCTTGTCCTATTAGGTGACTGATAATTAGGCAAAAATTTCAAAGACATGTTGTATTAATAACTAAATTTCTTTTATTCTCCTTGTTCCTGTGCTATATGAGAATAGCCTACTAAATATGCAATATGTGTAAGAAATTAATTGAACAAGAAACAAGATAATGCTTTTAATTTGCAAAAATAAATTTTGTAAATACACTCTCTATATTCTTGAAAATGTATTCATTGTCATTATTCTTCCAGTTATGTTTAATATTTATAAAATCTGGGTTATTTTCCATCTTGGATATTTGCAATATTTTTAATTTTGTTCTTGTAATATAAAAGGAAATAAATAACAGCACCAAACAACAGGCAAAAAAAAGCCTTTTTAAGAATCATTTCACTTTATCCATTTTAATAATTTAATAAGCTTGCTGGAAACATGGCAGACATTTATGTATATCTGATAATGTCCTGAGCTTATGTGTATGTGTGTGTGTGTGTGTATATATATATGTATAATATCATTATCAGGTCATTATCAGATCATTAAACATATTAAAATATACAAGACAACTTTCAATCATGAATCTATTTCAGATCTTTTGCTTCCTCTCATTTGGAATGTTCTCCTTTGGAATGGTTCATAATTAAATCCCCTCATTATTTATCTGCCTTTCTCTCTGCATTTCAATCTAGTCATCTTGATCTTTTGGTTTGCATGACCATATGTCGAATTTGATATTTGTAAACTATTAATCAATGGAGTATAGAGAGAACAATGTTCTAAAATTGGGTGTTTATTCAAAGATTTCTTACCCACTCTATTCCACTACTTTATCTATGGTAACTACAATGTTTTTCAGACCACAATTAGTAACTTTTATTTACCCCATTTCTGCTATGTTCTAGTCTATGAATTACAGTCTCTAAAAATTTGTTTTTTGCTATTTACATTTGTAATCAGTTCCCAGCACACTATCTACATCATCACTTGACCTCAGTTTTATTCCAGATTTTATGCTACCACCAGTTTGCTATCTGTGATTTCTTTATTTTGATTTATTTCCTGTATTTTAAAAAACTAGCTTCCCACATTATTGAATTATATCTGTCGAACCACTTTTAATATATTATTTTAATTGAAGCTAGAAAAATATAATTCATATTAACAATTCAATGTTATCAAATAAAGACATTGTTATGTATAACAATATTGTATTTTATGGATGTCATAGGAAGCTGCTAATTCAGTGTTTGGTAGTATATATTTTTAATGATTATTAAAGATTAATTTAACTTTCTCCTTTTATGTTTTGTCTTAGTTTGGGCTGCCATAACAAAATATGATAAACTGGGTGGTTTCTGAACAACATAAATTTATTTCTTGCACTTTTGGAGGCTGGAAATGTAAGATCAGTGTGCCAGCATGGTTGGGTTCCAGTGAGGGCACTCTTAAGGGCTGCAGACTGTTATCTACCTGTTATACCCTTACAGGGGGGAAAGAGTGACAGAGAGCTTTCTGTGATCCCTTTTATGACACTAATCCCATTCATGAGGATTTCACCCCCATGACCTAATTACTCCCCTAAAATCCCACCTCCTAATACCACTACATTGGGGATTAAAATTTCTAGAATTTTAACAAATAAATTTGGGGAACACAAACATTCAACCCATGGCACTTTTGTTCACCAAAATAATAGGTATTGAGAAGCAAGTATGAATCAAAAACAAAATTTCTTAGTTTAATTTTTTTACAGACTCAAGTGTTTAAGCTTGAATGTAAGTTATTTTTTAAAATACATTGTTTCTTATATTGGCAATAATCTAAAATTGAAGTCATACTATTATTTATTTAATCATTTTTAAAACATAAATAAGATTTTACTATTAAAACATACTAAATATATGTTGTTTGAAGTAGAGAAAATAAATCATTGGTTAACAAAAATAAATTATTTTTTAGGTTAAATAAAACAGAACATATATATCTCACATGTAAGCTAAGATAACTTTTATTTTGATTCTGATTATAATAGCTAAACCTGTGAGTGGCTGAAGTTTGGTAATATGTATTTCCAGAGTTTGTACTTCCCTGAAAAAGTGTTTTAAAATTACTTCATATAAAACTGAAAAATAGTGTGTGCAGTAAAAATAGGCAGTAAATGTTCTTCCTGTGATAGGAAGGGTAGCAACATGCATACATGCGGTGAAACTTTAAAGTGCTATTCTAAAATTAAACTACACCATGTAAATGTGTAGATCATAATGTAAATGTGTAGATCACAATGTAAATCATAAAAATGATCATACATTGATTTTAATATCAAAGAATTAGGTATTGAAGAAAATGGAAAAGTTAAAACTCTTGTTAGTGAAGTATAAATACATTAAAATACAGTTTATAACACTGCATTTAAAAGAACAATAAAGTGCATTTTAACTTCAAGTGAGTAACTGAAAAAAATTCCAGGAGAAACAATAGCATTATAGAGGAAAAACTGTTCTTGTCTTAAATATTTATATATTAGATTGTTATAGAATTTAGTATGACAATAAATATTCCATAACATCTAAAGATGAGAACATTTTTGAGGTATAATTACAAAAACTGTATATTAATGCATTTAAAATTAAAGATACAACGCTATAATCCTTCTAAATTATAAGTAATGTCAACTATATCCTATTATATTCTTGGATTTCCTTTAAGAAGCCAATAATAAAATATGTTAGCTTTAATCTGCAAAAACAACTAGAGATTAACCCAGCTTATATTTTAAATGTGTTGCTATATGTGTTGTCAAAATGTATAATAATTTGTTTCCCTAATAATAAACTTTATTAACCTTTCGTTAGTACAGTTGAAATGGAGGATAAACTCTGTTTTAAATCATTCTCCTGAAACAGCACCTATAAGATGCTATCTAAAAAGACGTACCAGAAACTTAATGGAAACATAGTAGTAATGGACGATATTATTTCACAAGAACAGAAAACTTTAATGTTATACAATTTGAAGTCTAACTACAGTATCTCATATAGATATGTGTGTGTGTGTGTGTGTGTGTGTGTGTGTAGATTTATATACTGAGCACTTCAAACTTTTCCCTGTACTTTCAAAAAGCATTTATTTCAGCCTTCTTACTTATATTTTATGCACAGTTCACAACATATTCAATCCTCTGTCTATGATTTTGACCATTAAGTGAAATGTTTAAAGCTGTTTCCATTTTTCAGAGTAGATGTAGAAGTCACATACTCAAGATTTTGGAGTTATTGTATTTACTGAATTATGAATAAGGAGATATTTTGGGGCTATTTTTATAAAATTGTATTGATGCTTTTAACTCAAATATTTTGCATACAGTTACATAGAATTAGAAGCTCCAAGCAGAGGTGAAATAAATATGCATGTGCTTTTGAAGCTAGAGATGATGTCTTACAATATAGTTATCTTCTGCTTCATGAGTAGTTTTAATATTATTTTGAAATATCACTTTAAATGAAGAATTTTTAAAATTAACTCAGAAACAAATGTTTTAGAAAAATCACTAGTGGTCGCACAATCATGCCAGCAATTGTAGATATATTAATATTCCTAATCAACCAGACATATTTGTATCTATTTCTTTCCATGTTATCATTTGCTGATATTTAGAATACAGTTTGTTTAATGTTGGGAATTTTAATAATGAAAAAGTTGCTTCTGAGGGTATATTTTCTCTATGATTTGTAGTGTAAAACATATTTATAAAGTGACATACCAAAATGAAACCCTTTATCTGTCTGTATCCTCATCTGCGTGTAAATTTAGTTTTACCTTGTGTTATAAAATGTGACTTTTTAAAATAATTAGTGATTTACATAAGTCTATGCCACTCAGAATTGTAAGATTCAAGGCATTGGAGACAATACTGTGAATTCTCAATGCCTAGTATATTATGTCAGATATATCTTAACTTATAAATTCATGTTTCCTATCTGAGTAAATAAATGTATGAATAGATTTTTTTTCTGGTAATTTTTGTATCTCCCCACATCTTTTATAAATCTCTGAATTGCCGCACAAATATCCTTTTGTATACTTTCTACTACATATTAAAATTTGGAAGATTTTCTCCCCAGATTGACAATCACTATGTCTTCTCCTGATGAGATAGTCTAGTATTTTGTCTTAACGATTTAGTTTAGTCTGAAGTAACACATAATTAGGTACAGTCCAAACGTTCTCTGAAATTCAGAAATATTATTGCCTTGTCTAACTCACATCCCACATGTAGCAGAGCCAAGGTTAGAATCCAGGATTGATGTACTTCAGACATTTGTTCTATACTTTCAAGTGTTGTTTCCTCTGCGGAAACTAAATTAGAATAGATAGAGTCTTGGGTCAAAGGTGTGTAGTAACATGGAGAGGAATTCTATTTGTTTCTGCAAGGCAATTGGTTGTTCTAAAATAATGAACATAATTTAAAATTTAAACTATACAGAGAAGATTTTTGCTTTTTTATCAAGAGTAAGTACTGAAATTACAAATTTCTGTATTTCTCTTTTTAAGAGTAGCCTCTTTCAAGTTTACACATTGTAGACATGCCCAAAATGTCTGCAGGGCCTCTTAACTAATTCTTTATATTACTTGGTCCTATTTCTTTTTTCTGTTTTTTTGTTTTTGTTTTTTCCTCTATTACCTATTAGTTAATACTTTAGCTCTGGCATACTACAGATTAGCATATTCTCCTGAGGGAACTATATTTAAAAAATCCAATGACTTTTGTTAGAGTACAGGAAGGCAGACTTTTTCAGGACCACTACAATGGTTACAGGGACCTCTGCAATGGGATTTTGCAGTGGGAGAATAGATTGGGCTCAAATTTGAATACAGCAAGAGCAAGTGGGAATTGATTGATAGCTGCCTAGCAAGACTGGGTTGGGGAGTCAGTAGATAAAAATATTATTAAAAGGAAACATTAGAGGCAAAAAATATTCTGGCTAAACTGACCTATAGGATTCTTGTTGAAGGCAGGTCCGGGTGATCAGGCATCATTCGGGTTATGCTGCTGGCTGAGGAACCTGGTCAGTTATCCAAGGTGATCAGACATAGAGAGTGGGAGTATTCTTGCAAAGTTAACTTAGCAGAGTTTTTGCAAAACCTAGATTTTACAAAGAAGTGCAAAGATGGGCCTAGGAGAAGATTCAAGAGCCTGACTAAAATTTAGTCAAGCAAAAATTATTGTCAGACACTATCACCTACATCTGCGTACTTTATGAATTTTGGCTTCATTATGATTCTTGGCATCTAAAAATTTGTTCTTAATATCTAAAGGGTTAAGGTATGCACTATGCATACACAATGGATTCTGTTTTATATATGTATATGTGTGTGTGTGTGTACATATATATATATATATATTTTTTTTTTACCTCTGTGGCACACAATAATTTTAATGTAACAATTATAATTATTACTGTAATGTACACTGTTATATCAGAATTTCAGGAGTTTCCCATAATTGTGAAACACATACCAATAACATATTTATATAAATACAGCAAATACAGCTCCCCAAAAACCAAATGCCATTTCATATTTGACAATGGTTCCTCTATAATTTGTATACAATATTATGTCATTTTTGGACTTTAGGAGGCCTAAATCTAATGTCTTAAAGGATTAATTAGGTTAGAAAAAGACATAATTTAGCCCTTTGTCAGATGAGTAGATTGCAAAAATTTTCTCCCATTCTGTAGGTTGCCTGTTCACTCTGATGGTAATTTACAAGAAAAAAACAAACAACCCCATCAAAAAGTGGGCAAAGGATATGAACAGACATTTCTCAAAAGAAGACATTCCTACAGCCAACAGACACATGAAAAAATGCTCATCATCACTGGCCATCAGAGAAATGCAAATCAAAACCACAATGAGATACCATCTCACACCAGTTA
>NW_012099032.1:173974-204606 GCF_000951045.1 Mandrillus leucophaeus
AAAGAGTAAAAAAAAAAAAAGAAAAAGACATAATTTAACATTTGATTTTGGAAAGCCTGTCAAATATAAAAGGTTTTATTTTATTTTATTTTTTTTATTATACTTTAAGTTCTAGGGTACATGTGCACAATGTGCAGGTTTGTTACATATGTATACTGTGCCATGTTGGTGTGCTGCACCTATCAACTCGTCAGCACCCATCAACTCGTCATTTACATCAGGTATAATTCCCAATGCCATCCCTCCCCCCTCTCTTGATAATAGGCCCCGGAGTGTATATTGTGACATAATTTTCACTTATTTTATTATTTTAGGGTTTTAGCATAATAGAATTTCAAAGTATTTAGACAACTGTCCTGTTCTAATATCTAGCAATTACTTAGTATAACTTTTGACTATCTTTCTTCAGTATATTCTGTGCTATGTCATAATTCTCAGCATTTCAAATAACAAATAATTTTTTATATATTTATCCCAGAAAATGATTATACTTTCCTTTAAAAGAGGTAATATGATATATTCATATTTTCCCCCAGAGTGAGAAAGGGAAATGTAATATTTGACTTAACAAATTAAGACTGAGTTAGTAAATTAACATACATGAAAGATGATTTGTAATGATAATGACTCACTAAAGTGTTTGTATGTCCACCTTTATAAAATATATGTTTTATAATCCATAGTTTTACTTTGTAGGTAGTGGTTTCTTAGTATATATTTGTTAAATTGAATCATGACAAAAAAAAAATACAGATGGCTCTTGTAAAGAATCCTGTCAATTTTACTAACGCATTCTACCATGACACTTTATAAAAGTAAGCAACATAAAAATGATAATTATATTGTTAAAGAGTGTCCTCACATGTTGTGAAAGTATCACAGAGCCTCCCTTTCTACAGCAAATCACATCCTTTCTACACCAAATCAGATCCTGTTGTCAGTGCCAAAATAGATGGCACAGGAAATCCACCACAACACAGACCATCTGCAAGAAACATCTGAGATAGACTTCTGGTTTTGGGCTTGAATACCAACCAATCAGACTTCACCTGCCCCAGGCAATCAGGTTTCAGCTTTACTAACCAGTCAGAATTCAGCTACACCTACCACTCTGAACTAAGCTAGTTTTAATCCTTTATTTCCCAAAACGGATCAGATTGAGAATTTGGGTAGAAACTTTTTCTATAAAACCTGAACCCTTTCTTTCTTCTCTGGAGTGCACCTTCATTTTACACGGAAGGCTATGTCTCTTAGTTTGCAAACTGTTCACTGGAATAAAGTCTTTTTCCTCCAAATTCCTTTTCAGAGAACCTTTGTTTCACAATATATTGACTTTTACCTTATTGAAATACATGTGAGTAGATCTGAAATAAAAGATACTAATTAAATTGCACCACAGGATCTCATGAAGATAAAGAGAAATCCTACAGAGATAATGCTGGATGGGAAATTATTAGCCAGTAATAAGAATTTGAGTGATTGAATAAATATAGCTTTAAAAGTTAATGTTTGTTATTCAACTTGGCATCTGTGACATAAAGAGAATAAAAGATTTTCCCATACCACTGTGTCTCTGAAGTACGTAGTTCAAATAGCAGTGACATCTATCTACCTAGAGAAACAGGCATGAACATCTCTGTCCATAACTTCTTTCCATTCTACAAATTGAGATTGTGTATGAGTATCCTCACATGTTGCACAATTAGAATTACCTTTAGCAACAGGAAAAAGAAAAAAAAAAAGATAAATGGTTTTAATAGAAAGGTTTCTGTTAGTTTTCCGTATCAAAGACAAGGTGATCAGGAGATTAGAGGGAACTCAATAACCATGATGCATGCCTCAGAGGACTGAAGTTAAGTGTAGTCTAACAGTGTACTGCTTGTGTTTGCATAATGGCTCTCTATTTCCATCGGTGCCAGAAGACATTCTTTTATATTCTGAAAATATGGATCTAGCCCTTATTCCCAACAAAGTCAAACTCTGACTAAAAGTAACCTAGATCAAAATCAGCCTCTAGGGGTTAAATGTGATATAACATAAATCTATGGCATTTACACATTTTTTTCCTTGTGTGAGAGTAAAAACATCTCTTCAAAAGCAGTATAAGATAACCATGTTTAGAGATTAAACCAACTATATTTATACACATTTATCTTAGAGTCACACTTCCAGCAAATGTTACTTTCTGGCACACAAGCTCAAACTTGATTTTTTAAAATCGTTTTTGGCCTATATTAACTATCACAAGGCTACACTTTTAAAAACAGAATTAATTCACACATTTATTACTTTTTGAAAATCTAATACCTTTATGGTCTGTTTATGTCCATTAAGTCAAATTCTTATTATACTGATTTATCTTTAATTCTAGGTCATGACATGAGAAGCAGCAAAAGAAATGAGGAACATAGTAGCAGAATCACTGACACTAGAAAAGACAGTTGAAATCAGAAAATAAAATAAAGCCATACATAAAGCTTTATAAAAAAGCCATAAAACAATTATTAAACAAAAATAAATATATTTGAACATTGTAGAAATCACATTGGATTTGTTTTGTTTTTTGTATTATCACTTAAAAAGAAAGAAAATACTTAGATTTTATGTAATATATTACATATGTATATATTTAACATCAGTATATGTATATTTATATGACATATATTTGCACGTATATATATGTACTTTATTTAAAAAAGAAATAATGTCAAAATACAGAGTTACTTAATATATCAATATTTAATAATACTTATATTAAGAGTTATAATAATACTTATATTAAGAGTTACTTAATATATCAATGCCAAATTCTTTATAAAATCTGTCTTTAACTGGCACTATAGAATGAGCCATTATTATAAAAGTATAAAAAAGCCATTATTATAAAAATATAAAAAAATATATAAAAGTAAAGTCAAGTATAAATATGACATGTATGTAAAATATTTGGTATTTGTTTAACTACCTCATACAATTTTTTGTGGTATTCTGTTAGATTCAGATGCAGTACAGTATGTAAATTTACTTTAGATTGAAACTCAAAGCTTTTCTTTATGGGTAGGTAAATGGTTTTGGTTTCTTGTTTTTAAAAATCAAACATTAATATAATTATTGACATTTATATCTAAATGACATCTATATCTGAAACATGAAAGTAATTCTATACAAGGAATTATATAAAAAGGAAGTTGATAACCAGCTTTTCTAGTCTTTTAAGTAGGATGATAAGACCAATGCTTTGCTATTTTACTAAAAATACATATTCATGCTATTGTCAATAGGACAAATTATTTATATGTTTTAAATAACTCTTTCACACTGAGGAAAGAGTAGTTTAAACTGCTGAATACATTTATGATATTTAAACTTCATGGTGTGAATTAAATAATGGTTTTAGCTAAGATAATTTTACAGTAAGCTCTAACGGATTTTAGGAAAAGAAGCATATATAACATTATTTATGGATATAAAATTTTCTGTTAATTATATACCCACAGAAAAGATAATTTACTTTAAACTATTTTAATCTTTAATTTTAGATTTATTCATGATACACTTTCCCAGCTCTGAAATTAGAGGATTTTGTTTTCACTTAATGCATTATTATTAACTTCATTTCTCTAAGAATTAACAGTCAGATGGTTCTAATCAAGCAAACTCTTTCCATTAAGAAATGCAAACACATATCAGATTTTATCATGTGATTTGTGTTTGGGTTAGATCTAGCCATTCAAAACAACCAGTTTTCAACTCACATTTTGCTCCTAGTGCTAAACCTCCTTTAAAAAATAATATTTTTCTTGAATTGTAAAACTATACTTACATTACTTGAGTTAAAAAAAGAAAGCTACTACTTATAAATATGCAAATATAAAGAAAATCCAAAGCAAATACATGTGTTTTGCAATCTTATTGGTCGTTAAAATTTTTTTCAAGCTCTACAAATGAGACAAAACATAGCCAGCAAGTTCTTTGAGTATCAATGGGACATCACCAGCCCAGAGAAGAATCATTAGACTCTAAGGGGCATATAACTCTGACAAATTATTTACAATTAAATGAATTCCACACACGTTGACATTTACAGCTTTGGTGCTTTACATATATCAGTGTCATTTAATCTTTACAATAACCCTATACTGTATTTTTGCTACATATGCTACATATGCAAAGTCTTGTAACTATTATAGATATGTCGGTTAGGAGGACTGGCTCCATTTATATACGAGAAAATTACAATTCAGAGTTTAAATAACTTAATTCATACAGCTAATAAATGATGAAGTTGGGAATTCTAATCTATCTGTCTCCTGAGCTCATGCTTTTTCACACTTAACATTCACAAATTATCTCAAAGTAATTCTTTTTTTGAAGGATAAAGGTAAGATTTTATAGTCATAGAGTTCAATCATATATCCAGGTCTTAAATTGCCACAAATAGGTGCTATACACACTATACATTAGAGAACACACTACATTTCAAAATAACCTTTGCTGTTTCGCAACATCTCTCCCTTTCCTCTACCCTCACCCCAGCCAACACTTAGAGAGATCTTCTGTATATCCAAATGATATGTATAATAAATTGAATTCCTTTTCAGGAATTTGTTTTACCAATGTTTTAACCTTATGTCTCTCTTCATCACCCTGTCAAATCTTTTGTAATTATACTTCATGAAGTGTTTTAAGTCTTCTCTTAACTTTCCTGAGGCTCTCTCTTGAATGTATTTTATCTAATCATGTATTCTTACTCCAATGTTGGGGGCAAAAATATCATTTTCTATTTCATATTATCTCATAAGATGTTTTTCTCACATTTTATTTTATTGTTTCATTGTCCTTATTAGTATTTTCTCTACCTTCCCTTTTAGCACCATCTGTGAGTTCTCTGACTTTGCATTTACTCTCTTTTAACAATAATTAGGATGGTAAATAAGATTAAGCTGCACTAATCCTTGTTTTGTCCCCAGTAGGTTATTTCCAATTTTTGCACTGTCTCATACTAATAACCCTGTTAACAGCTTTGTAGAAATATTGTAATAAGCGTTCTGAACCAAATTAAACTGAATTCACTAGTTTACTACTGGGCATGTTACAAAAACATTCTGTAATTGAAAAATTTATAACATTACTTTTTAAAACCTGAAATAATTGCATTTTCATTAGGTTTACATATTTTTCATTGCTTAGTCATTATCAATTTCAGGTAAAATTATACATGCAGAATTATTCTAGTTATTCTTTAAAGACGTATTTTTTCTGAATTAATATTATTTGCCTGAAAAAAATTGTATTGTTAAATCATATATTAATATTTCAGCCTATATCATCTTTACATTAAGTAAATCATTATTTGTTGTTGATTAACGTGAAGGTAGGATAAAAATGACAGAAGCCACAAATATTCTCTGTAAGGTATAGAAGGCTTTAAAATTTAGTCCCAATACAGAAGTTCTTCTAAATTTTCTATTTTTCCCTGTGTAAATGATAAAGAAATTTCCTCAGTTTCCCAAGAACTTGGCATGAGATTGGCAACATGGGTAGAATGAAAAAGCAGTTTGGAACTTTAAAATAATCAGTTTTCCAAACTAATCAGTTACTTCCAAATTAATCCAGTCTTTCAGATTTATTTTTATTTTTACCAGTGCTCTTTATATTTTTCCAACGTTGTTCAAGAGAAACAATGCATATGTGGTATGAGACAACTGTTCACCTTTTCCCACTTTGTTTTTCACAGATTTGTACTGGGAGGGTCTCATATTCTGAGGTTTTTAGGTGTCAGACAGGATTTCCAATGTTTCCACTGTTATTTGATGTTTTGTTTTCCTTACTTACATGATACATAATGACTGCTCAGAGCTAATTTTCTTTTAAGCTTTCATGTCTCCTCTGCACACATCATTCTACTGAGAGATCTCCAGTTTTGATTAAGACACTTTTCCAATTGCAAAACCCCAAAGAGAGTTTGCTAATTCTTACCTTGACCTTCAAAAATTTCAGTAGAATGACCACATATACAATATAAATTTTAATTGTATTAAATAATAAATTTATAAAATATGACTAAGTTTAATTTGAAATGTATTACATAATATGATAAATATATTAATTTAGTCATGCTACATATCGTGAATAATAGGCTATTCACATTTATTTTGGAAAACATTTTTATTATTCAAATAAAAGAATAGTATACACTTTTCATTTAAAATAATACAATTGTTAAGCAAAGTAGCTTTCAATTTATTTGTTTTCTCTTTACAAAATATACAGATTTAATTATAAGGGGAAGCACTAGAAAAAATGTGATGCTTAATTTTCAGTAGAAAAAAGCCTAACCTCTCCTTCCATACTAAACAAAACTTGGCCTTTGGAATTCTATAAGGATGCTAACTTCCTAGTTTGCAAGTTAGATGTGAAGCTGTGTGATGGGTTAGTTTTATGTGTTCATTTGACAGGCCACCAGGAGCCTAGATATTTTGTTAAATACTCTTCTTAGTGTGTGTATGAGGATGTTCCTAGATGAGATAACATTTGAATCATGGATTGAATAAAGCAGATAGTCCTCCCAGTGTGAGTGAGCCTCATCCAGTACATTGAAGGCCTGAATAAAATGAAAGGCTGGGTAAAAAAAAAATTCTCTTCCTTTGCCTGACAATCCTTGAGTTGGGTTTTTGTTCTCCTGCCTTCAGGGTTCGGAACTTGTATCATTGGCTCTTTGGTTCTCAGGCCTTTGGACTAAAACTGGAATTATACCATCAGCTCCAACAGGTCTCCAACTTCCTGAATGTGGTTCTTGGGACCCTCAGCCTCCATATTGTGTGAGCCAATACCCTACATTAATCTTAACACATATGTATCGTATTGCTTATTTTTCTCTCAAGAATTAAGACTAACCCAACCTGTAATAGACATGTATTCTATGTTTTTATTGTGGACTCGCAAGTGAAAAAAACATAAGGTTATTCCAAGAAGTAATATGTAAAGCAGCTAAATTATAAATGTATAAAAATAAAAATGTCTAAAGCATTAGTTAGCTGCATTCATCATAGTACCACATTAACAATTAGTTGTGATTATTGCCTCCTCTATGGTGCAGTTTGTCATGAATCCAGTACTACTTTACAATTTACTATTCCTTTAAAATAGCCATTTTTCAAGGAGTGAGCATCAGATGGGCAAATAATAAAACATAGATGGACGCAAATATAGAAAGCAAGAAAATCAGTGTTCAAAGTTAGGAGAATCTCTAGGGTAAATTTAAATGATTCAATACGCCCATAGTACAGGTTGTTAATCAGCCACAGACAATACTTCGGACAGATTCAACTCTCTGTGTATTCATTTAGAAACACTGATGTAGCTTTCTGTAAGCAAAGACAATAATTATGAACTCATAAAATTTCCCCAAAACAGTTAAAAATAACTTTGGCAACAACACTCTGAAATGATTTTATATATATTTTACATTTAACAATTTTTGTTTACCATAAATGCACTGTATATAATTATTATGACTACATATTTCTATAAAATGTTAAAAATTATATTAGGTTAAATAGTTCAATAAATAAACAATAATATATGCAGAAATAAATTATTATCTCTTGTCTTTCAAAAACTCATCTTGGGTTTATGATACAGACATGATAGATACCTCAATTAAAGAGGGAAATTCAATTTGTCATAGCAACTTTTCTGTCTATAGACCTGTGAATAAAACATCAAGCAGTAAAAGCTACATTATTAATAAACTACATATCCCTTAGCCCAATTATCTACAAGTGATAAATATAAATTGTTTATCCCTACAAGATTCTCCAATGCTAATTCTTATTTATTGGCTTTGAAAAATATATGTATTTGTTTGACTATACCTATGTGATATTTCATTAAATAACCAATTTTAAAACAACAAGAACAAAATGCTTGGAAGAAAAAATAATGTGTAGAGTGAGTGCATTTTAGAAAATATTTTTAAATTGATGATTTAGTATATTCTGCATCAAACATAGTTAATAATGGTAGTCTGTATATCCACAGTCAAGTTAGAATAAATAAAATTTGAATTTTCTGCAAAATATTTAAAACGGTATAAATTAATTTACTAAAACGAATGCAATTAAATTAGTTCTCACATTTAACAAAAAGTTACTATTTTAAAGTACTTTTACAATTTAACCATCTAGTTTCAAACAATACAGTTACAATTATGATACTACCAATACCCATATAATCATTGTTTTGTTTCTTAAACTTAGATATTAGGCATTATTATAATTTATTCTTTATTTTCTACCTGAAAGGATATGTTTTCCCATATAAGAAAAAATCTTAATATATAGCTATTATTTAAAAATCATTTAATAACATATGCCAACTTCATATGTGGTTTTTTTTTTTTTTTTAACATTCTTATTGGCGAGATCCAGAATACACTTCATTTAGTATGTGGAAATTACACTTTTTTCCATTTGGTGCAATTTAGCAAAGCATGAGCAAAAATGATTAAATATATATCCAATTCTCAATGATTCACACTAATGGAGGGGATAAAAAGTATATGTAGCATTAAGACAAAGAAAAAGTCCTAACTCATTTTTAGCTTGAAAGTATAATTCATCACATCCATACCTTTCTGTGGAGTTCACATTTAATATCTTTCTGTGGTAGAGTCCTGTTCATCTAAGCTTTAACATCAAGAGTTCAGATAACCTGACCACACTCTTTTGAAATGTCAGGGGTGCAAAAAATAATTTAGAAAACTCACATGTTACTAAAGGTAAACTGGAATTAGAGCAACACAATCCACACTATTTATAAACATTCTTATTTTTTGATTTAATACATATGTAACCCTCCTTGGTAGTCATATTTCTATTCATTCATTTATCAAGTATTTACTAGATGTTTATTACCTTCTGGGCAACTTTTCGTGTGCTGAAAATGTATCCTTGAAGTAAACATAGCTCCTGCTTTCATAGACATTGCATTCCTTTACTGAGAATCAGATAATAAGCAACCAAAAAAAATAGATATATGCCAGTGGAGATAAATGTTAAGAAAAATAAGAATGATGAGAATGCCATTTTAGATAGGGTTATCATAAAATATCTATTTATTATATATAATTTCAGTGGAGACACAAATAAAATGGAAAGTGATCCAAGAATACAGCTGAAGAAAATACTGAATTCAGATGGAGCCACAAATGTAAAGACCCTGTGGTGGGCTCAGCTTCCCATGTTTCAGGAACAGCGAAAGACCACATGGTATCTGAAGGTGAATGAGGGAAGCAGATTATGTAGGGCACTGTGGGGTTTGGGTTTTAGTCTGAATGGAGGATTTTGGACAACTGGACAACTGGACAAATGGAGGTTTCTGAACAAGACTAATGTGCTCTGTCTTATATCTTAACAGAATCTGTCATGTGGACATTAACTATAGAAAGAAAAGTATAGATCTGTGGTAACAACTTAGGGTGCTGTAAAAACTAAGATGGTGGTGGCGAGGAATATTTTGATTATGCATTTACTATAAGTTGTGTTGTTCTTATTTTTTTAGATCTATAAACTCATTTTTAGATATTTTTAGTTCACATTCTTGAGTATGACTACACTTTCCACTGTTTCATTAAAAAGTTACATAAAAAGGTCGATAATCACCTCATTCACTTTTCACTTTAATATCCCCTTTCAAATCTATTAAAATTACTCTTCCTAAGACCTCATAACCAATTCTGTTAAATACAGTTTAAACTGAGCCTATGTAACTATTTTTTTCTTATTAGCCCTTTGGTTTCATCTTGACTTCCACAGAGATTTATTTTAGAAAGCATGAAGTGTATTTAGATCTGTTAAGCAACCCGAATTCTTTTTTTTTCCATAGTAGAAATATCATTTCTCCCATTATGCCATGCACTTTCTCATTTCAATACTTTTGCCTTTGCGGCAACTCAAATTTTAATGCTTTCTCACTCTTCTTTACCTTCTTGACCCGAGGTCAAATGTCACTTAATCAGGAAAGTGCTTCTGGACCTGTAGGATCAGATACTGTGTTATATCTTTTAATTCAGGGCAATGATCATACCTGTAATTTTACATGGAAACTGTACCAAATTGATTTATATCTATCTCCACCAATTATATTAGTACTCTTGATAGAATGAAACCCCAGCCCTAGACATGCCACAAACAGGAGTTCTAAAGATATTTGTTAATAAATTATTGGAAAATAACATCAAACTTTCCATCATTTGGGATTCCATTTTGTGTTCTGAATTCTTGTTGCCGGGAGTATGGATATTTTCTTCTATTTTTTTCACTAAAAATTTGAAGAAATACATTATATTCTGATTTTATTTCTACTAATGCTTTTGTTTGTGTTTTAAAATAGTCTTTCATCTATGTTTCTGTCCAAAACTTCCTCTCTTGTTATGCTTCCTAATCTCTGCACCCTAACAGATTGAGATTTCTCTCATGCTCTGCTTCTCATTTTTTGTGCTTGTCAATGTTATAACCATCATTGTTGTAGTAGAATTACAAATTTATTGATACTTCTCTTTAAAAAGTAGATTTTATTATGCATTTCTGTTGCAATAATAGTTTAGGATATTTGCCATGGTTTTGTAATCATATTTATAATAATTATTTATTCATAGCTATTTACAAGGCTCACAGTGGACTCTTTTATATTCCAATTTTCTTATTTTTTAATGAGCTCTTATTATTTTTTAAGAAATGTTATCCTGACTTGTGAAGGTAAGACATGTTTTTGGGGAGGAATTTGAGTATTTTCAACAACATGTAGTTTAATAGAGTTGGCAGATAAAATGCAGGACATGCAGTTACATTGAATGTCAGATAAAGCACAAATAATTGTTTAGTAAAAGTGATCGCATTTATTTGCATGTCCTATACTATCGGGGGAACCTGCCCCCAGTAATTCAACGTGAGTCCTTTTCTGTTTTCCTTAAGGATCAGCCAGTCTGAGAAATAAAGGGAAGGAATACAAAAGAGAGAAATTTTTAAAGCTGGGCACCTGGGGGAAACATCACATGTCGGCAGGTTATGTGATGCCCCCCAAAGCTGCAAAACCAGCAAGTTTTTATTATCACTAATAGTGATTTTCAAAAGGGGAGGGAGTGTGTGAATAGGGTGTGGGTCACAGAGATCACATGCTTTACAAGGTAATAAAGTATTACAAGGCAAATGGAGGCAGGGTGAGATCACAGGACAGGGACAAAATTAAAATTGCAAATGAAGTTTTGGGCACGCGTTGTCATCGATAACATCTTATCAGGAGACAGGGTTTGAGAGCAGACAACTGGTCTGACCAAAATTTATCAGGTGGGAATTTCCTTGTCCTAATAGGCCTTGGAGCACTGGGGCTTATTTCATCCCTTCTCTGCAAAGGTAAAAGTCAGATGTTCTCAGAGCGGCCATTTTAGAGACTTTCCCCTAGGAATGCATTCTCTTTCTCAGGGCTGTTCCTTGCTGAGAAAAAGAATTCAGCAATATTTCTCCTATTTGCTTTTGAAAGAAGAGAAATATGGCTCTGTTCTGCCTGACTTTCAGGCAGCCAGACCTAATGGTTATCTCCCTTGTTCCCTGAACATCACTGTTATCCTGTTCTTTTATCAAGGTGCCGAGATTTCATATTGTTTAAACAATTTGTGTAGCTAACACTATCATGACAGGGTCCTGAGGTGACATACATCCTCAGCTTACAAAGATGACAGGATTAAGAGATTAAAGACGGGCATAGAAAATCACAAGAATATTGATTGGGGAAGTGATAAATGTCCATGAAATCTTCACAGTTTTTGTTCAGAGACTGCAGTAAAGACAAGTGTAAGAAATTATAAAAGTATTAATTTGGGGAACTAATAGATGTCCATGAAATCTTCGCAATTTATGTTCTTCTGCCATGGCTTCAGCTGGTCCCTCTGTTCGGGGTCCCTGACTTCCTGTGACACTCTACACAGAGAGTAGGTAAGTAGGTGCCGTTCTCTAATGCCATGCTAAATGTAGTAATCAATATTCTTTAATGCAAACAAACAACAAAAAAATATTTTCCATAAAACTCTTGACAATTGCTTTGTGGCATTTTTAAAGTAGGAAAGTATTTTTGGGTAGCCTTAATTTCTTTCTTGTTTAGAAAACTTATTTTCAGACTTAAATTCTTATTTAATAATGAGAATTTTTATAAATTACATGTGTCAATTAATTTTAAAATTAAATTTAAAATCATGGTTCCATTTTGGAATGCTAATTCATTTTCAAAATTATTTTTTTCACAGAAAACCATGAAACTTAGATTTCTTCCAGCAACTTTGACTCTTGCTTCTGTTCAATTTTCTATGAACTCCATTTATAATTGTTTCTGCTATGGCCTTCATATTCGTCATCTTTCTAATTATTATTCTCATGTATATTTTTCTCTAAATTAGGGAAAACTTTTCAACCTTGTCTTGTACATTACTTATTATAATAGCAGATCAATATTTGCAATACTGCTTTTTCCTGCAGTATTTCTAATTCTATTTTAAATTATATTGCTCTATTATGTGTTCTTATATTATCTTCTTTCTCAGCTATTCAATCTTATTTATTTTTCTTATATTATCTTTATACCTTGCTTAATAAAGTCAATATATATTTGAAAAATATTTTTTTATACAGAACAGATGCCATGTAAAATGCATTTTTTCTTCCTGAAGGAAATCTTCCCTCTCTCAGAACTATGCTCTTACCTTGCCTCTAGAAGAAAAATACCTTAATTTTTGAAATTTATAAAATGATTTAATGTTTATCATAATTGTAGTCATTCTATACATATTCATCTTTGAATAAGAAGAGATCTATTAATGCATTGCCTTTTCCCCTCAATAGTTTTGCTGTTCTTCTGAATGCAGTTAAAATTGCTCTTTCTTATTTAACCTGTTATATGGGCTGATATAAGACAACATTGAAAATGCCATTATTCAGCAGTTGAGGCCATCCACAGTACTAAGACAGTTATCTGGACTCTGTCAGTGAAAGTTACCATAAAATCCAGCTCTAAGGTGTGGGTGGTATGGTATTATTGAGGTTATTTTTCCTCCCAATCTATGCACTTTGGAAATGTAGTGTTTAAACGACTGATAATTTCTGAGGTATATTTGGTTTAGGTATACCTGAATCTACGACTTTTAAATGATATTATCTACACTCTCTCCCTCCTTTCATCTCCTGATGTTTTTCAATCCCCTCTTAGTTTTGCTTCCCTTTGTGTGGTGGACACGTTTTCTCCTATTGAGTTGGAGTATCTTCCATTTGTGAGGATTGAGGTGCACTGGCAACCTAGCATAATAGAGAGCTTCTTTCTTCAAAAAGTAATAAATCAATAAGAAAAAAAATTCAAGAAAACTTAATAACCAGGTTAGATTTATTCTGAGCAACTTGGATGAAAAATTATCAGAATGGGCTTCAGTTATTGTTAAAGACATCATATACAGGTAGCCATAGCCCATGTAGGTAGGTTATTGCTATTGTCTTCTTCTACCTCCTACCTTAGATCACATGGATTAAAAATTTTAAAATATTATGCAGAAAAAAAATATATGTAAATAAATATAGCAAATTATTGAACATTTCCACACTCAAGTTCCAAATCTGGAATGTTGGGGTGCCATATAGACCCAATTAGTCAGACTCTTTGCAACTTCTGATTTTGCCATCTATATTCCAATTATACAGTCAACAAACAGCACTCTTTCTAAATGCAAAATATTTAATTATTAGGGAGAAATGGGTATAATAGCAATAAAAATGCCTATTGCAAAATGAGACAAAAGGAAGAATGTTAGCAATCAGAGCTGTTCCCCAAGACATCATAAACTCCCTTCTTGCATATTAAAAAAAAAAAAGAATTATACTTCACTGTCCTCTTAAATATAGGCATAACGATGTGGACTTCTTTAATCAATGTATTATAATTTGGAACCAGGTATGTGACTTCAGGACAAAAGCATTTTCCTGCCACTGTGACATTCTCAGTCCATAGTGATAGTGATAGTATGTACCCACAGGATGTGAAAGTCTGAACCAGCAATTAGAGAAGTCACCTGAATCTTCTGTGGACTTTATAGGAGCAAGAAGTTAACTTTGTTAAGTGAAGTCACTGAGATTCCTAGGATGTCTGTTTCTTCACATACAGAGCCTGACCTAGCTTGAAAAAATATAGGAAACAATATAGAGTTGTTACCAGTTCACTAGTTTACATCATTCATTGTTATAGGCTTACCACAAAATTAGAGCGAACAGCAACTTGCTCCCCTAGTAATACAGTAAATTATTGGGTCAGTCAGCATGGACAAATCTGGTTCTTCCTAATAGAATACTCACACCAGAGGTTTCAGTACTTTTGGGGGCTGCCTGAATGGTTGTATGTTTACAGATGCTTTAGAGCAGGGCTAGAAATTCTCTGGTGATAAATTTCTGTAGAATGCTAGGCAAATTTTCTTTTAAATTTTAGGACAAAAAATAAACTAGCAACCAAAACTAGGCATGTTTTTGTTCATGTTAAGTGATGGACTTTGAACATTGTCAGTGTTTTTTGTCTCTCTTAGATGCAGGTCTCTAATCTTTGCCTAGAGCTTAACTGCTTGACTGTTAACATGGCCTGAAACTGAGACAGAGATGCATAGCTAATCTAGTCCCTGCCCCAAGATGCATCATAATGGAAGATACTTTAACACAGAGAGGACTGAAAGATATTGAGGCATATTAGTAACTTCGTGAGGTAAGGAATGTAACAGGAAATATTTTAGTAGAGTTTAGGAATTCAAGTTACTTCCGCTTCAATAAATCTTCCTAGGTGCCATTATTTCTTCCTGTTTTTCCTGCCTCCTGAATTTGAGCATCAACTAAGGAAAAGTTAATTTTTTTGAACTGTTATAAAGGTATGAAGTTATCTGATGGTCTGCAATCTCAGATGTTGGCATTTTATTTAAAAGACTAACTATCAAAACATTGCAGGGTTTCTTCTTCCTTTTGTATATTCTAGATGAGCATTTGCCAAAATCCGAAAAGCCGCTAAATTCTTCCACATTCCTAATAAATTCCTTAAATTCTAATCTTTGCTAGCATGTAATCTAAACTTCCACTAGTATGTATAAATACCAAAGATTCACCAGGAAAATACTGGGACTCCGCATGTCTCCTTTCAATGGGACCAAGTGCCTGAGTTTCAACCACTGGGTGACATGTATTGATGCAAACACGTTTTTTTCAGGTTTTATGGATTTTCAGAAGAAATAGAGAATTTCGTTTTCCGTAAATTCTCAAAATTTTAAATCCTTCTAGATAATTTAATTAAAATAAAATTAAACAAGTTTGTATGCCAAATTAAACATATATGTATGTCAAATAGAATCCATGGGCTTATAAACTGAAACATCAGGATTACCAATAAGCCCATTGAACTCTCATGAATGAGGCAATGAACAAATGTATGAATAAGTTTCTCAACCACTTTGACATAAAGAGGGAAGGGTGACGAGAACATCTGATCCTGTGGTCAAAAACATCATTGCATAATCAAAATACCTACTGCTACCACTTACTTAGATGTCTAGACTTGGACAAATTACATACACCTTCATTTTCCTCATATGTAAAATAAAGAAATAATAGTACTTCATAAAATTGTTAAAAGAGTTATGTGATGTCATCCACGTAAAAGCTAGTAGTCCAGTGACAGGCAAAGAAATACTCAATAAATATTTGTTATAAGGTAGTTGGTAAATATTGAGGATTTTCTAAAATTACTGAATTTGGAAACTGAATTGTAGAAAGTCAGATAACCCCAAGATGATCTTCAGTTTTTAATTGTACCTAAGCATTTTCCAGCTATTTAATTCAAATTCCAGGCAAATATTCCTGTCAACACCACTTAGCCTTATAATAGCCTGAAAATAAAAACTGATCTTCAGCATATCTGACCCTTGGAACTTTTTTTCCTATGTCAAGGTTCACCTGTGTAGTTTTATTCTAATTTTCATTTATTGAATTTTTGGTGATGAAGAGAATTTTTTAGGTGATGAAGAGAATCTGATAATTACTAAACATTGGTAATGTATTCAGCTGCAACAAAATAAATGGAACATAAGAGAAATAATCGTTGGGAGGAAGACTAGAGATTTTTTATCCCTTTGTGCTGTTCAGATATACACATTCTTTTGTATATATTTTCCTGTAATAACATTAATTTCCTATGCATAGTTAACAACTTTATGGAAACAACTTTATGGAATTTCATCACTTTTAGTAAACAATCTGAACTTTAAAGGGGCACTAATGAGTTGTGTACTAAATCTGAGATTCTGACTATTCATTACAAATGAATTGCTCATGCTAAATGTTTCTAAAAGGCAATTTCTCTATCTGTTTTCAAATGACTGAACAATATGAATAGTATCTCAAAGTTTAAATCTGAAAACTACTACAACTGCACATGCAGAAAAAACCACATTGTCATAGGAAAATATAATAACTTAAGTTTATCTTTTTAAAATACAACATTGTAAAAATTATTACTTATTTCCTGGAACATAATTTTCTATAATGGTTACTAGCTAAAATCTGAAATTGCATTGGAGTGTATATATACATATATGAGTATATATTTAAGCAAGTAAGTATTTTTCTCTCACCTATTGACATAATTTGCACATATTTTTACTCTCAGGTTACTTAAGACTTTAGTAATGTTGACCAAAAAATGAAATAACAGGCACTGGAACTTGCAGAAATCAGATTTATTCTGAGCCAAGTTTGAAGAATTAAGCCTGGAGAACACAAACTCCGTACAGACCAAGAATGTATTCCAAAGCAGATTAGATGAAGCACAGTACATATACATTTCCTAAGAGGGGGATACATACGTCACAGAAGACAGGAGAAGCGGGTAGTTAAGCAAGAAGTACATTCTTATAATTCTGATTGGTGCTCAGTGATGCTATACATAAGATAAGGTAAATATGCAGTTGAGGGAGCAGGGAGAAAGTTTAGGCATCTTAGGGTTGGGTGGAGGGTGACTGATTGCATCGAGTCTTATTCTATATCTGATAAATAGGTTTATAACCAGTATCTGTCAGTAAAATATTTAACTCCAGTTACTCAGGCAAGAGCTTAGCTTTAGCTTATAGGCCTAGGTTTTATTATCCATGTGCCTGACTGCAGCCATCTTGGGCCACTGTTAAGATTTTCTTTTGAATTTTCTTTTTTCTGACAGTAATAAGGTTTACATTTTTAATTGTATGTAGATATTTATTATGGTGTTTTTGTAAACACAATTTTGGGTAAATGATAAACTATATTTGCTATATTAATGTGTTAGATAAGATGGAATTTTAGAATTTGCACTGTATTTTGTTCTATTAAGGGACAGTTGTTTAGGAGAAAATGTTAACAGAACTTTCTTGAATTTTTATATTTATAGTATCTAACAGGGGTCAAATTTAACATGGTGCCCTGTAGTAGTTGACTACTAATAGGGGAAATTAAGCCTCCATTCTTCCAAATGTTATTGCAATTGATATATAATGTTCTACGTCAATACTATTCTACTCTAAACTAGCTAAGATTACGCATGCTAGAAGAATAAGGACATTGGTATTCTGATAAACTATTGGCTCTGTTATCCCACCAACATATAAATCCTGGAGGAAATATCAGAAGAGGGAAAGAAAACGATGATAGAAACAGTTTAGCTGTCTTACAAAAGACTGAAGAAAACTCTTGGAAGCAATGATAGATTCCAAACCCCTTTCTACTTATGATCATTTGTCTACATTTAGAGTGCCTGGCATTATTCGATAGTGTCGTATTGTGACAAATTTCTCCCCCAATAGATTCCATTTTGATTATCCTTTTGTGTCTGCAAAGTTGCTCAAATTGTTCCCTATTATTGACTCTTGTGTATCCCGAACTTGCAGAATATTCTCTTTTTCTGGGCCTCACTAACAAATCTATCTATAGATTTTTATACTTCATTCAAACCTTTTAAACTTCAGAACACACTGAGATTTGTCTCTTTATCATTCACCCCATACACTGACCTATTCAATCCTGTTAGGCGAGACATGATGGAGGACTGAATAGCCACCCCAATAGTGATTCAGAAAAGAAATACAGAGACAAAAATTGATGACAAATTCAGAACTAGACATAATAGGTAAGTTTCTAATGTCCAGGAAAAAAAGCTGATACTCAGATGTCAGTAGGAAGATCCAAGAATCAAAACAGGAAAATGTCAAAAAAATCTAGTATAGGGAGAATATATCCATGGAGGAAACTGAAGGTGAAGAATTAAGAAAAATCATCTAGGTACTAGAACAAAGGGAAAAATATCAAATAAATACATCAACAAAGTCTTTCTGCAGGCCATTGGATATTGTAAAAGGCTGCATAGTATGTGGTATCACTGCTTATACTATTGGAGCTCTTCATCTAGGTCAACTGAAAAAAATTGTGAACATTAATGAGAGCACTAATCAGAAAGTTTTCACTTTACCATACACACAGTTTCTCATTCTTTTCTCCAGGCCTTTCTACTAGCAAATGAGAATGATCATCTTCTCTCTTTCTTTGTATCTGTTGCAAAATATTTTCCCTTTTGACTGTGAGTAGGTTTACAAGACAATTATTTATTTCGTGTGTGTGTGTGTGTGTGTGTGTGTGTGTATAGAGGAAAGTGTATATATATATATAATTTTTTTTTTTTTTTTTTTTTTTGAGAAGGAGACTTGCTGTGTCACCTGGTCTGGAGTGCAGTAACGTGGTAACGTGATCTCGGCTCACTGCAACCTCCACCTCGCGGGTTCAAGCTATTCTCCAGCCTCAGCCTCCCAAGTAACTGGGATTACAGGTGTGCACCACTGTGTCTGGCTAACTTTTGTATTTTTAGTAGAGCCGGGGTTTCACCATGTTGACCAGCCTGATCTTGAATTCCTGACTTCAAGTGATCCACCCACCTTGGCCTCCCAAAGTGCTGGGATTACAGGCCACCACGCCCGGTCAGAAAGTATATTTGTATGATTCTCTTTATTCCCCACATCTTTTCTTTGTTCCTTCATTTCTGATTTTATTATTAACTATTTCATATTCATTTTATGCTTGCATTCAAATCTAACGGTATTTGATTTTCTTTTCAAACATCATACACTATGATAACATTTGTAAAGACAGTGGAAAACTGTCTTCCAGAGTAGCCATATCTCATTGAAAAGACTGTCCTTCCTTTATTGAATTATTATTGCTCCATTGCCCAACATCTGTTTATTATATTTCTGTGTGTCTACTTCTGAACTCTTAATTGTTATGCTATTTGCCAAACCTTTCACCAATACCACACTATTTGATTCCTGTAGCTTCAGAGTAAGTCTTGAAGTCAGGTATAGAGGTCCACCCCTTTGTTGTTGTTGTTGTTGTTTTTATTTCTCAGTGTTGTGTTTGCACTTCCTTCTATATATTTTGCTTTTTCACCTATTATTTAGAAAAGGTTTTTCAATATCTATAAAATAACTTCTGAGATTTTGTTTATAATTATATTGAATCTATAGATCCATCTGGGAGTGATTAAGATGTTATCATTGTTGAGCCTGCCAATTCAAGAACACAGAGTATCTCTACATTTTTTAGATAGCGACTTCATCAGAATTTTGAAGTTTCATGCATGCTGGTCCCATATGCATTTTGTTAGAATTTTATCTGAAGATTTCCCTATTTTTGATGCTATTTCAATTTGTATGCTTTTATGACTCTTAAATTTTAAATGTTCATTGATAAAGAAAGGCAATTGATTTTGTATATTCATCTTATATTCTGAGATCTCACAATATTTGCTGATTTGTTCCAGGTTTTTGTGATATCTTTGGGATTTTTGAGATACATAATCATGTCATTTGAGAGCAAAGAAAATCTTACTTCTTTTCTTATACACATACTTTTAGTTTCTGTTTCTTGTCAATTGCTTTGCCTAGGTCTTTCAGTATAATATCGAATAGGAGTGAGGAGTAGAAACTTTTGTCTTGTTCTGATCTTAGCAGGAGAATCTGTCCAGCTTTTTACATTAACTATGATACTGTGTTATTTGAGATATTCTTTACCAAGTTGAAACAAATTTTCTCTGTTTTAATTTTGCTTAGAGATTTTATAATAAAAGTGTTAGTTTTTTTTCAGATGATATTTCTGTTTCTGTACCATCATGTCATTTAGAAAATGTTATTCATTTTTTAACTTCTCAAACAAGTTTTTCTTTTTTAACTTTTATTTTAGATTCAGCACAAATATGTAGGGTTGTTTTATAGGTAAACTGCACATCACAGGGGTTTGGCGCAAAAATTATTTTGTCATAGTACCTGATAGGCAGTTTTCTGACAGTTATGTTCCTCCCATCCTCTGCCCTCAAGCAGGCCCCAGTGTGTGCTATCCTCTACTTTGTGTTCATGTCTAATCAATGTTTAGCTCCCACTTAAAAGTAAGAACATATGGTATTTTATTTTCTCTTCCTACGTTAATATGCTTATGATAATGGACTCCAACTGCATCCATGTTGCCGCAAAGGACATAATTTTATTTTATTTTTGGTTGTGTAGTATTCTATGCTGTATATGTAAAACATTTTCTTAGGATTTTCTTGGCTATATGGGCTCTATTTTGGTTCCATATGAATTTTAAAGTAGTACTTTTTCTAATTCCGTGAAGAATGTCAAAGGTAGTTTGATGGGAATAGCAATGAATCTATAAATTATTTTGGACAGTCGGGTCATTTTCATGATATTGATTCTTCCTAACCATGAGGATGGAATGCTTTTCCATTTGTTTGTGTCCTGTCTTATTTCCTTAAACAGTGGTTTGTAGTTCTCCTTGAAGAGGTCGTTCACATCCCTTGTTAGCTGTATTTCTAGGTATTTTATTCCCTTTGTAGCAATTGTGAAGGTGAGTTCATTCATGATTTGGCTCTCTGTTTGTCTATTGTTGGTGTATAGGATTGCTTGTGATGTTTGCACATTGATTTGCTATCCTGAGACTTTGCCCAAGTGCTTATCAGCTTAAGAAGTTTTGTGGCTTAGAAAATGGGGCTTTCTAAATATAGGAGCATGTCATCTGCAAACAGAGATAATTTGTCTTCTTCTCTTCTTATTTGAATACTTTTTGTTTCTTTCTTTTGCCCGATTGCTGTGGCCAGAACTTCCAATACTGTGTTGAATAGGAGTAGTAAGAGAGGGCATCCTTGTCTTGTGCTGGTTTTCAAAGGGTATTGATATTGGCTGTGGGTTTGTCATAAATAGCTCTTATTATATTGAGCTCCAAGACAATCCTAAGCAAAAATAACAATGCTGGAGGGATAACACTACCTGACTTCAAACTATACTATAAGGCTACAGTAACCAAAACAGCATGGTACTGGCACCAAAACAGACATATAGACCAAATAAATAGAATAACAGAGATGTCAGAAATAAAATGACACATCTACAACCATCTGATCTTTGACAAACCTGACAAAAACAAGCAATGGGAAAATGATTCTCTATTTAATAAATGATGCTGGGAAAACCGGATAGCCATATGCAGAAAACTAAAACTGTACCCCTTTCTAACACTTTATGCAAAAATTAACTCAAGATGAATTAAAGACTTAAATTTAAAACCCAAAATAATAATAATCCTAGAAGAAAACCTAGGCAATACCATTCAGGACATAGGCATGGCCAAAGATTTTATGATTAAATCGTTAGAAGCAATTGCAACAAAAGCTAAAATGGACAAATGAGATTGAATTAAACTAAGGAGCTTCTGCATGGCAAGAGAAATTAGCATCAGAGACAATAGGCAATTTAACAATGGGAGAAATTTTCTGCAATCTACCCATCTGACAAAGGTCTAATATCCAGAATCTACAAGGAACTTAAACAAATTTATAAGAAAAAAACAAACATCCTATGAAAAAGTGGGCAAAGGAAATGAACAGACACTTCTCAAAAGAAGGCATTTATGTGGCCAACAAACATATAAAAAAATGTTCAACATCACTGATCATTAGAGAAATGCAAATAAAAACCATAATGAGATATCATCTCATGCCAATCAGAATGGCAATTAGTAAAAAGTCAAGAAACAACAGATGCTGGTGAGACTGTGGAGAAATAAGAATGCTTTTACACTGTTGGTGGGAGTGTAAATTAGTTCAACCACTGTGGAAAACATTATGGTAATTCCTCAAAGATCTAGAACAAGAAATACTATTTGACCCCACAATCCCATTAATCCCATTACTGGCTATATACCTAAAGGAATATAAATTGTTCTATTATAAAGATACATGCACACATATTTTTAATGCAGCATTATTCACAGTAGCAAAGACATGGAACCAACCCAAATGTTCATCAATGATAGACTGAATAAAGAAAATGTGGTGTATATATATAACATGGACTCCAATGCAGTCATAAAAATAAATGAGATTATGTTCTCTTCAGGGACATGGATGAAGCTGGAAACCATCATTATCAGCAAACTAACACAGGAACAGAAAACCAAACGCATGTTCTCACTCATGAGTGCGAGTTGAACAATGAGAACACATAGACACAGAGAGGGAAACAACACACATTGGGGCCAGTCATGGGTTGGGGGCAGGGGAGCAAGTGCATCAGGACAATTAGTTAATGCATGTGAAGCTTAAAAGCTAGGTGACCGGTTGATAGGTGCGGGAAAACACCATGACACATGTATACCTATGTAACAAATCTTCACATTCTGCACATGTATCCTGGAACTTAATGTAAAAAAAATAAAATTAAAAAATATATCTTGCTTATTGAGTCTACCACTGATAGGCATTTAAGTTGATTCCACATCGTTGTTATTAGGAATAGTGCTGTGATTAACATACACATGCATGTGTCTTTGTGGTAGAATAATTGATATTCCTTTGGGTATATACCCAATAATGGAATTGCTAGGTCAAATAGTAGTTCTCTTTTAAGTCTTTCAGAAATCTCCACACTGCTTTGCACAATGGCTGAACAAATTTACATACCCATGAGCAGTATATAAACATTCCCTTTTCTCTACAACCTTGACAGCATCTGTTAGCTTTTTATTGGCTTTTTAGTAATAGCCATTTTGACTGGTGTGACATGGTATTTCATTGTGGTTTTGATTTGCATTTCTCTAATAATCAGTGATGTTGAACATTTTTTTCATATACTTCTTGGCCTCTGTGTATGTCTTATTTTGAAAAGTGTCTGTTCACGTCCTTTGCCCACTTCTTATTAGACTTTTTTTTTTTTTTACATGTAAATGTGTTTATATTCCTTTTAGATACTGGATATTAGACCTTTGTTGGATGCATAGTTAGCAAAATTTTTCTCCCATTCAGTAGGTTGTCTGTTTACTTTCTTGATGGTTTCTTTTGCTGTGCAGAAGTTCCTTAGTTTACTTTGATCCCATTGGTCAATGTTTTTGTTACAATTGCTTTTGGCATCTTTGTCATGAAATCTTTGCAAGAGCCTATGTACAGAATGGTATTTCCTAGGTTTTATTCTGGGAATTTTATAGTTTCAGAACTAACATTGAAGTCCTTAATCCATCTTGATTTGATTTTTGTATATGTGTAAAAAAGGGGTCAAGTTTCAAACTTCTACATATGCTAGTCACTTATCCCAGCACCATTTATTGAATGGAGAATCCTTTCCCCATTATTTGTTCTTGCTGACTTTATCAAAAATCAGATGGCTATAAGTGTGTGGCATTGTTTCTGGGCTCTCTATTCTGCTCTATTGGTCTACATGTCTCTTTTTGTACCAGTACCATGCTGGTTTATGTAGCCTTGCAATATAGTTTGAAGTCAGGTAACATGATGTCTCCAGCTTTCTTAATTTTTTCTTACGATTTGCTTTGGCCACTCAGGTTTTTTTGTTGTCATTCCATAGGAATTGTAAAATACTTTTTTTTTTTTTTTACTTTTGTGTAAAATATCATCGGTTGTTTGATAGGAATAGTAGGGAATCGCCAATATCATTTGACAGTATGGCAATTTAAATGATATAAATTCTCCCTACCCATGATTTCTTTCTATTTGTGTCCTCTCTGATTTCTCTAAGCAATTATTTGTAATTCTGATTGTAGAAATCTTTCACCTCCCTGATTAGCTGTGTTACTATGTATTTTCATTTTTTTGGCTATTTTAAATGATATTGAATTTTTTGATTTGTCAGCTTTGATGTTATTTGTGTAAAGTAATAGTATTTGTTGCATACATTGATTTTGTATTGTGAAACTTTGCTGAAGTGGTTTGTCAGATCTAGAGGTTTTTTGCTTGTTTGTTTGTTTTTTTAGAAAAGACTGTGGCATTTTCTAGGTATAAAATCAAATCATGTACAGAGATTGTTTTACCTCTTCTCTTTCTATTTGCATGTCCTTTCTTTCTTTCTCTTGCCTGATTTTTTTCTGGCTAGGACTTCTAGTACTATGTTGAAAAACAGAGTGAGTATCCTTGTCTTATTACAGTTCTTAAAAGGAATCATTCCAGGTTTTGCCCATTCATTACATTATTGACTCTGCATTTGTCATAGATGGTTCTTAATATTTTAAGGCACATTCCTTAAATACCTACTTTGTTTATGGCTTTTAACACAAAGTGGTGTAACAATTTCATTGAAAGGCTTTTCTGTGTCTATTAAGATAATCATGTGTTTTTTGTTTTTAGTTATCTTTGTGTGATGAATCACATTTATTGCATTGTGTTTATTGAACCATCCTTTCATCACAGGCATAAAGCTTACTTGATCATGGTAGATTAGCTTTTTGATGTGCTGCTGGATTTGGCTTGCTAATGTTTTGTTGGTGATTTTTGCATCTATGTTTATCTAAGATGTTGGCATAAAGTTCTCTTTTTTTGTTGTTGTTGTTGTGTCTCTACCAAGATTTGTTATCAGAATGCTGCTGACCTCATAGAATCAGTTAGGGTGGAAACTTTTCTCCTCAGTTTTTTGTAACAGTTTCAGTATGAATGGTACCAGATATTCTTAGCACATCTGGTAGAATTCAGTTGTGAATCTGTTTGGTCCAGAGATTTTTGTTTTGGTTGGTAGGCTATTTATTACTGGTTCAATTTCAGAACTCACTACCGTTCTGTTCAGGGATTCAGTTTCTTCATGTTTCAATTTTGGGAGGTTGTGTGTTTCCAGAAATGTATCTGCTTCTTGTAGGACTTCTAGTTTGTGTCCATAGAGGTGTTCCTGATAGTCACTGAGTGTTTTATGTATTTCTGTGGGATTGATGATAATGTCTCCTTTGCTGTTTCTGATTGTGCTTGTGTGGCTTTTCTCTCTTTCTTTCTTTATTAGTCTAATGGTCAATTAAATTGTTCAAAAAACTGACTTGTTTAATTAATCTTTTACATGATTTTTCATGTGTCTGTTTCATTCAGTTCACCTCTGAGTTTGTGTATTTATTGTCTTCTGCTAGCTTAGGGGCTGGTTTGCTCTTGTTTGTCTGTTTCCTCTAGGTGTGATGTTTGGTTGCTAATTCCAAATCTTTCTAACTTCTTGATGTGGGCATTAAGTGCTATAAACTTTCCTCTTAACACTGCTTTAGCTGTGTCCCAGAAATTCTCATATCTTGTATCTTTGCTTTCATTCGTTTCAAATAATTGCTTCATTATTGCTTCAATGTAGTTTTTTACCAAAAAGTCATTCAAGAGCAGGTTGTTTAACTTCCATGTGTTTGAATGATTTTGAATGCTTCTTAGTATTGATTTCTATATTATTGTGCTGTTATCCAAGAGTGGTTAAGATGATTTTGATTTTCTTGAATTTGCTGATAATTATTTTATGAGCATTTGAGTGCTCGATTTTAGAGGATGTGTCATGTGTAGATGAGAAGAATGTATATTCAGTTGTTTTTGAACGGAAACTTCTGTAGAGTTTTGAAACTCCATTCTAGAGTTAGGTCCACTTGGTTAAATGTCAAATTCAGGTTCTGAATATCTTTATTTGTTTAATGCCTCAATGATTGGTCTAATATTGTCATTTGAGTTTTGAAGTCTCCCACTATTATTGTGTGTGAGTGTAAGTCTCTTAAAGGGTCTCTAAGAACTTGTTTTATGAATATTGGTGCTCCTGTGTTGGGTGCATATATATTTAGAGTACTTACATCTTTTTTTCCCGTTTGAACACTTTACTGTTATGTAATGCTCTTCTTTGTCTTTTTTTCATTGTTGTTGGTTTGAAGTCTGTCTTCTCTGAAATAAACCTTCTCTTTTTTTGTTTTCTATTTGCTTGGTAGATTTTTCTCCATCCCTTTACTTTGAGCCCTTGGATGCCATTGCATGTGAAATGGGTCTCCTGAAGACAGCGTAAGGTTGAAACTTCATTCTTTATCCAACTTGCCACTGTGTACCTTTTAAATAGAGCATTTACTCCATTTACATTCAAGGTTAATATTGACATGTGCATATTTCATTTCTCATCATGTTGTTAGTGGGTTATTATGCAAACTAGACTGTGTGGTTGCTTTACATTGCCAATGACCTATGTATTTAAGTGTTTTATTTTGGTGGCAGTAATACCCCCCTTCACCCCCCATTTAGCACTTCCTTAAGGATCTCCTGTAAGACAGGTCTGGTGGTAATGAATTGTCTTAGCATTTGTTTGTCTGAAAAGAATCTCATTGCTCCTTTCCTTATGAAGCTTAGTTGGCTGGATATGAAATTCTTGGTTGGAATTACTTTCTTTAAAAATGTTGAATATAATTTTCCCAGCATTATTTATTGAAAAGTATTTCCTTTCCCCAATGTATGTTTTTGTTATCTTTGCCAAAAATCAGTTTTCAGAAAATACGTGAATTTATTTCTGGTTTCCCTATTCTTCTGTTCCACTTTTCTATGTGTCTAGTTTTCTGCCAATAACATGCTGCATTGGTTACTATAGCCTGGTAATATATTTTGAAATCTGGTAGTATAGTGCCTAAAGCTTTGTCCTTTTCTCTCAGGATTGTTTTGGCTATTTGGGCTATTTTTAGGTTCAACATAAATTTTAGAATTGTTTTATTCCATATTGTGAAAAATGATATTGGCATGTTAAAAGGAAGTGCACTGAATCTTTGGATTGCTTGGTGAATAATGGTCACTTTAACAATATCAGTTTTTCTGATTCATGACCATAGGATAGTCATCCATTTGTTTGTGTCCTCTTCAATCTCTTCTGTCAGAGTTTTGTGGTTTTCCTTTCAAAGGTTTTTTCACCTCTATGGGTAACTTTATTCCTAGGTATTTTACTTTATTTTTGTAGACATTGTAAGTGACGTTTTAGTTTTTATTTCTTTCCCAGCTGGTTCATTATTGATGTATAGAAATTCCACTGATTGATTTGTCTACATTGATTTTATATAATGCAAATTTACTGAAATTACTTATAAGATCTAAGAGTAGTCTGGTGGAGTATTTAAGTTTTTCTAGATATAAGATTCAGTGATCTACAAAGACAGACAATTTGACTTCCTCTTTTTCAATTTGGTTTTATTTATTTCTTTCTCTTTTTGAATTCCTATGTCTAGAGTTTTCAGTACTAGGTTGAATTGGAATTGTGAGAGTGGACATTCTTATCTTGTTCCAGGTCTTAAAGAAAAGGCTTTCAGCTCTTCCTCATTTAGAATGATGTTAGCTATGGGCTTATGATATGTGATCTTTATTATGTTCAGGTATGCTCCTTCTGTGCCTAGTTTGTTGAGAATTTTTAGCATTTAGGATGTTAAATTTTATCAAATATTTTTCTATATCTACTAAGATGACTAGAGGGTTTTTTCCTTCGTTCCCTTGATGTGATGTATAATTTTCATTCATTTGCATATATTAAACCATCCTTGCATCTCAGCAGTAAGTCTCATTTGATCATTTATTGTCTTCTGATAATCTATGGAGTGATCAATACATATCTATTGATCAACTAATACATGATTTGTTGATCATGTATTGATATGCTGTTGGATTCAACTTGCTAGTCCTTTTTTTTTTTTTTTAATTTTTGCATCTATGCTCATTAGGGATATTGACCTGTAGTTTTCTTTTTATTTTGGTTGCATTCCTGTCTGGTTTTGGTATCAGGATAATGTTGGCCTTGTAGAATTAGTCACTAGTGAGAATTCCCTCTTATTCCAGTTTTTGAATACATTAAGAAGTGCTTTGTAAATTTGGTAGAGTTCAGCAGTGAGGTTGTCAATTCCTCTGCTTTTCTTTGTTGAAAGATTTTTCAGAACCAATTCAATCTCATTAATTGTATTGTCCTACTCGAGTTTTCTATTTCTTCCTAATAAAACCTTTGTAGGTTGTAAGTGTCCAGGAATTTATCAATTTCCACCATGGTTTCCAGTTTGTTACTATGTCATTGTTAGTAACAGATTTTAACGATCATTTATATTTCTGTGTCATTATTGCTATTTCTCCTGGTTTTTTTTTTTTTTTTCCTGACTTTATTTATTTGGGTATTCTCCTTTTTTCTTGGTTCATCTAGCAAATAGTTTATTGATTTTATCTTTTTAAAAAAAGAACTTTCATTTCATTGATTATTGTAATGTTTTACTATTTCATTTAATTCTTCTCTATTCTTTGTTATTTGTTTTCTTCTAATTTTAGGTTGAGTTCATTCTTACTGTTTTAGTTCCTTGAAGTGCATCATTAATTTTATATTTCTACATTTATGATGTGAATATTTACTGGTGTAAACTTTCCTATTAGCATTACTTTTGCTGTCTCTCCTGAGTTTGGTATGTTGTGATTCAGTTTTCATTCATTTCAAGAAATGTGTGATACCCTCATTAATTTCCTTTTTTGACCCAATGTTAAATCAGGAGCATACTGATTAATTTCTATGTATTTGTATATTTTCCAAAATTTCTCTTTTTATTCATTCCTAGTTTTATTTTATTGTGGTCTAAGATTATACTGGATATCATTTTTTAAAAAAATAATTTGTTGAAACTTGTTTTGTGTCCTAACATATGATCTATCATGGAGAGTGTTTCATGTGCTTATGAGAATGTGTATTATGTCACTATTGAATACATTGTTTCGGTATTGTTTGTTAGGTCCTTTGATGTAAAGGCAGTTTAGATTCTATCTTTCTTTGTCAACTTTCTGTCTAGATGATCTTTCTAATGCTGAGAGTGTTAAAGTCTCCAACTGTTCTTTTATTAGAATCTATATCTCTCTTTAGATCTAATCATATTTGCTTTATATATTTGGGTCCTTTACTGTTGGGTGTATATATGTTTAAACTTGTAATATTCTCTTGCTGAGTTGATTCTTTTATTGTTATATTGCTTTCTTTGTCTTTTTTTTACTGTTTTTGACTTAAATTCTGCTTTATCTAATTTAATGTAGCTACTCCTGCTCACTTTTGGTTTCTGTTTGCATAGGCTATCTTTTTCATCCCTTTCTTTTCAGTCTGTATATGTCTTGACAACTTGACAAAGGAATTGAGGGTCTTTTAGGCAGCATATATTTGGGTTTTTTTTTTTTTCCTGTCCCCTCCGCCCCCCTTCAGTCAGCCTATCTTTTATGTGGAAAGTTTAATCCTTTTACATTCAAGATTATTACTGATATGTGAAGGCTTATTTAATTCTATCACTTTGTGTATTGCTTTCTAGTTGTTTTGTATATCCCTTTTCCTTTTTATCTACCTTATGATGATTGCTATTTGGTCATTTAATATATTGATAACATGTGAATTCTTTCTCTTCCTTATTTATGTGTTTGCTCTAACAGTGGGTTTTATCTTTTTGTGGGTTTTCATGACACTGTGATTGCACTTCTAGGGTTTATATCTCCCTAAAGCATTTCTTGTAGGGTCAGTGTAATGGTGATGAAGTTTCTTTGTCTTTGATTGTCTGGTAAAGACTTTTTCTAACTTCATTTATAAAGAATAACTGCTGGGTATAATATTTTTGACCAAACTTTTTTTGCTTTTCTCTTTCAGCACTTTAAAAATATTATTTCATTCTTTTGGCTTGTAAAATTTCTGCTGAAATATCCACTGTTACTCTGATAGGAGTTCTCTCATAAGTGATTAGATACTTTTCTCTTGTTTTTGTAAATCTCTTCATCTTTGACTTTTGGCAGGTAAGTATAAAGTTCCATAGAGAAGACATTGAATTGTATCTATTTGAAATCTTTGAGTTTCCTCTATCTGAATGTATAGATTTCTTTCTAGACATAAGAAGTTTTCAGCTATTATTTGTCAACTCAATTTTCTATCACTTTATTTTCTCTTCACCTTCTGGGACATTAATAATTCAAATATGGTCACTTTATGACATCCTATATGTCACATAGAGTTTGTTCATTCTTTTTATTTCTTTCTTTTCTTTCTTTCTTTCTTTTTTTTTCCTTTTTTTTTTTGCTTTTACCTGAGTTATTTCAAAAACCTGTCTTCAAGTTATAAATTGTTTTCTTCTACTTGATTTAGTTTATTATCGAAGTTTATTATTGTGCACGTTTTCATTGCATTCAATTAATTATTCATTTCCAAGGTTTCTGTTTTGTGCTTTATCATAATATCTAACTATTTGGTAAATTTC
>NW_012099032.1:204656-222779 GCF_000951045.1 Mandrillus leucophaeus
GACTTAAATTCTGCTTTATCTAATTTAATGTAGCTACTCCTGCTCACTTTTGGTTTCTGTTTGCATAGGCTATCTTTTTCATCCCTTTCTTTTCAGTCTGTATATGTCTTGACAACTTGACAAAGGAATTGAGGGTCTTTTAGGCAGCATATATTTGGGTTTTTTTTTTTTTCCTGTCCCCTCCGCCCCCCTTCAGTCAGCCTATCTTTTATGTGGAAAGTTTAATCCTTTTACATTCAAGATTATTACTGATATGTGAAGGCTTATTTAATTCTATCACTTTGTGTATTGCTTTCTAGTTGTTTTGTATATCCCTTTTCCTTTTTATCTACCTTATGATGATTGCTATTTGGTCATTTAATATATTGATAACATGTGAATTCTTTCTCTTCCTTATTTATGTGTTTGCTCTAACAGTGGGTTTTATCTTTTTGTGGGTTTTCATGACACTGTGATTGCACTTCTAGGGTTTATATCTCCCTAAAGCATTTCTTGTAGGGTCAGTGTAATGGTGATGAAGTTTCTTTGTCTTTGATTGTCTGGTAAAGACTTTTTCTAACTTCATTTATAAAGAATAACTGCTGGGTATAATATTTTTGACCAAACTTTTTTTGCTTTTCTCTTTCAGCACTTTAAAAATATTATTTCATTCTTTTGGCTTGTAAAATTTCTGCTGAAATATCCACTGTTACTCTGATAGGAGTTCTCTCATAAGTGATTAGATACTTTTCTCTTGTTTTTGTAAATCTCTTCATCTTTGACTTTTGGCAGGTAAGTATAAAGTTCCATAGAGAAGACATTGAATTGTATCTATTTGAAATCTTTGAGTTTCCTCTATCTGAATGTATAGATTTCTTTCTAGACATAAGAAGTTTTCAGCTATTATTTGTCAACTCAATTTTCTATCACTTTATTTTCTCTTCACCTTCTGGGACATTAATAATTCAAATATGGTCACTTTATGACATCCTATATGTCACATAGAGTTTGTTCATTCTTTTTATTTCTTTCTTTTCTTTCTTTCTTTCTTTTTTTTTCCTTTTTTTTTTTGCTTTTACCTGAGTTATTTCAAAAACCTGTCTTCAAGTTATAAATTGTTTTCTTCTACTTGATTTAGTTTATTATCGAAGTTTATTATTGTGCACGTTTTCATTGCATTCAATTAATTATTCATTTCCAAGGTTTCTGTTTTGTGCTTTATCATAATATCTAACTATTTGGTAAATTTCCCATTCACATCCTGAATTTTTCTTTGATTTATTTGCTTTATTTTGTATTTTATTGTATCTCACTGACCTTCTTTAATATTATTTTGAATCTGTTTGCCAGCATTTCATAAATTTCTTTTTCATTAGAATTTGTTGTTGGAGAATTATTGTGTTCCTTTGGAGGTGTTATATTTTCTTATAATTTCATGTTTCTTGTTTCCTTACATTGATATCTGAGTAACAGTTACTTATTCCAATTTTTTGGATTTGCTTTCATTGGGACTTTTTCTTTAAGATTATTTATGGTGTTGATTGGGTAGAGCAAGCACTTTGGCTTTGATTCTGGATACATACTCTAGTGTATACTTTCCATATACTTTCTTTGGTTGTAAAGAGCATCAGCAGTTTTTGTGTTTTTCTTTGTTTTTTAGGGCACTATTGTTAGTGGAGGCTGTGGTGAAGGTTTTTCTGGGGACCGGATGTCAGGTGGATCATCCTTAAGTCCCAGTGGCAGTGGCAGTTTAAACCTGTCTGTCATTAGTCCCCCAGCTTCCATACATTGACACCAGTGTTATTGTAGTGGGTGGGCAAACTTTGGTCCTCTATGTGGCTTGCTCAGTATATGGCAGTGGCATCATTGGCCCCAGTGGGTGAGCGGGTTCTTGGGTCTCTAGGAAGAGTGAATAAAAGAGATGATAGCAGTAGCGGTAGTATGACAGCTTTCTGCCTCCCAAGTAGTTTGTGCTAATGTTGGCAGTGGCTGATAGGGCTGGTGTGTTAGTTAATTCTCACACTGCTAATAAAGACATACCTGAGACTGGGTAATTTATAAAGAAGAGAGATTTAATTGACTCATAATTTTGCATGCCTGGGGAGACCTCAGGAAACTTACAATCATGGTGAAAGGGGAAGCAAATGTGTCCTTCCTTACATGGTGGCAGGAGGAAGAAAGAGAGTCCAGCAAATGAGGAAGCCTTCTATACAATCATCAGATGTCTTAAGAACTCACTCATTATCATGAGAAAAGGATGAGGTAAACCACCCCCAACATTCAGTTATCTCCACTTGGTCACTCCCATAACATGTGGGGATTATGGGAACTACCTTAAAGTTCCATAATGATATTCTTTGACTCCATGTCTCACATTCAGGGCATGCTGATGTAAGAGGTGAGCTCCCAGGGTCTTTGGCAGCTCTGCCCTTTTGGCAATGCAAGGTACAGCACCCCTCCCAGCTGCTTTCACAGGCTGGCATTGAGAATCTGTGCCTTTTCCAGGCACATGGTGCAAACTGTCAGTGAATCTACCACTCTGGGGTCTGGAGGACAGTTGCCAACTTCTCATAGCTCACCTAGTCAGTCTGTGTGAGGGCTCCGACCCCACATTTCCCTTCTGCACTGACCTAGGAGAGTTTCTCCATGAAGGCCCTGTCCCGTACCAAACTTCTGTCTGGAAATCCAGGTGTTTCCATACATCTTCTGAAATCTAGACAGAGGTTCCCAAACCTCACTTCTTGACTTCTGTGTACCCAAAGGTCAACACCATGTGGGAGCTGCCAAGGTGGGGCTTGTGCTTTCTGAAGCCCTGACCCAAGCTGTACCTTTGCCATTTTTAGCCATGGATAGAGTGGCTGGGATGCAGGGCAACAAGTCCCAAGTCTGCATAGAGCAGGGGGTCCCTGGACACAGCCCAGGAAACCATTTTTCCTTCCTAGGCCTCTGGGCCTGTGATGGGAGGGGCTGCTGCAAAGACTTCTGACATGCCCTGGAGACATTTTCCCCATTGTCTTAGTAATTAGCATTTGGCTCCATGTTACTTATGCAAATTTCTGCTGCTGGATTGAATATTTCCCCAGCAATTTTTTTTTTTCTGCTGCATCATCAGGCTGCAGTTTTTTCAAACTTTTACACTCTGTTTCCTTTTGAACACTTTCCTGCTTAGAAATTTCTCCTGAGAGATACCTCATATCATCTCTTTCAATTTCAAAATTCCAGAGATCTCTAGGGCATGAGCAAAATGCCACCAGTCTCTTTGCATAGCAAGGGTGAACCTTACTCCAGTTCCCAACAAGTTCCTCATCTCCATCTGAGACCACCTCAGCCTCAACTGGATTGTCCATATCACTGTCAGCATTTTGGTCAAATCCATTCAACAAGTTTCTAGGAATTTCCAAAGGTTCCCACATCTTCTTGTCTTTTGAGCCCTCCAAGTCTCTAGGAAGTTCCAAATTCTGCACATTTTCTTGTCTTCTTCTAAGCCCTCCAACCTCTTCCCATCACTGCCGGTTAACCAGTTCCAAAGTCACTTCAAATCTTTGGGTATCCTTATAGCAGCACTCCACTCTCTGCAGTACCCATATCCTGTATTAGTCTGTTCTCACGCTGCTAATAAAACATACCTAAGACTGGGTAATTTATAAATAAAAGAGGTTTAGTTGACTCACAGTTTTGCATGCCTGGAGAGGCCTCAGGAAAGTTACATTCATGGCAGAAGGGGAAGCAAATATGTCCATCTTCACATGGCACCTAGAGAAAGAAAGAGAGCCCAGTGAAGGGGAAGCCGCTTATAAAGCCATGTGATCTCGCGAGAAATAACTCACTCTCAGGAGAGCAGGATGAGGAAGACCACTCTCATGATTCAGTTATCTCCACCTGATACCTCCCACAACATGTGGGAATTACAGAAACTACAACAGAAGATGAAATTTCTCTGTAGATACAGCTAAACCATATCAGCTGGGAAGGCTTGTTCTCAGCCCCACAAATGGAAAGTGCTTGTGGGTACCAACTGTGGTAATATTGGCAGTTTGGATGTACCCATCCTCAGGCCCACAGAAGGAGCACTCAGGTTTTAATCAATGGTGGTGGAAGGGGGAATGTAACCCTCAGGCCCTCGGACTGTATGCTTGGGCACTGGTGCAGAGTGGAGCCAGGCTAAGCCTGTCCCAGTCCCCAGATAGGGTGTGTGGGTGTGGTCTGAGGTGGGCAGGGGGTGGGGTGATTTTAATTCTCCCTGTGCATGCTCATGTGGGGGCAGCAGCAGCCACACTGCAGCTCTGTGGCTGAGGAGGATGTAGTTGTTTTCCATGGAAGCAGCCATAGGCAGGCAGCTGGGGATTGTGAGCTTTGGCTTCAAGTGATGACTGTGGAGGAAGAAACTTTTCCTCAGGGAGTGTAGTCCCTGTGTTGTTGGAGGGACAGATTTGCTGCCAGTGGCAGTTGTGGGTGAGGAAGTCTGTCCTCAGGGCATGTTAAAATACGTGGTAGTCCTTCTGCTTGGGGTGGCATGGTTGATGGAAATGGCTTGTTTCTCAGTCCTAGTAGCAGTGAGCAGTGGTGGCAACTGTTCAATAAGGATACCATGGAACTCCACAAATGTGGAGATGCAGGAGCTTTTGGTCCCCAGGGCAAGATGCACTCTAACAGGAGCTTGGTTCTCAAAATCTTCGGGGTGTCGCTTTTCTGGCTGGAAATCTGTGGTCGGTGTGGGCTTTGTCCGAATTTTCCTGGGCAAAGTACACCGTGACTGAGCCGGAAGCGAGGTTCCGAAGTAGGCGCTGCTCCCCCTTCTGCTCCCTCTTCTGCCCTGGGTGCCCCAAGAGCAGCCCAGTTCACCCCGCCATGCCCCACCCACCTCCTCTCGCCCTCCCTGATGCAGCGGCAGGTGGCAGCGGCAGCGGGAGCCAGGGTCCAGAGCCATGGAGGATCGAGGCCTGGGGGTGGGTCTCGCCCAGCCAGACAAGGGTAGAAGCAACCCATTTGGTTGCTCACGGGAGGCGGGGCACAGGGCGCCCACGCCGCAGTTGCTGCTCCCGCACCCGCTCCTGCCTCTGCAGCCAGCGCCTCCCAGCTGCAGACTGCCCCTTGCTGCCATCCTTACCTCCCATTCTTATACGATTTCTATAATATGTTTCACTTGTTCATATGGTATAGTCACATAATATGTTGCTAATAATATTTTTAACTTACCATTGCTATTTAGATCAATTTATTTAAAAATAAAATATTTCATTTTATATTTTTATTCATTCTGTTGCTTTTTTACATAGATCAAATTTCTGACCTACATTTTCTTTATCTGGAAATACTTTATTTTATCCATTATTGCAGGCTAAGTCTGGTGGCAATGAATTATTTCAGTTTTTGTTTCTCTGTGAAAGTATTTTTCTTTCACTTTGAAAGGATAAGGTTGGAGATAGAATTCCAGGAGGATACTTTTTTAAAAAAATTTCAACACCTTGAATATTTTATCCTGTTCTCTTCTTGATTGCATACTTCCTGTCTAGAAGCCTATTGGAATTTTTATTGTTGTTTCTTTGTATGTAAGAAATTTACTGGATTATTTTGATATTCTCACTGGATTATTTTGATATTTTCACTGACTTTAGTTATCTGAAGTTTAAGTATGAACTGCCTAATTGTAGATTTTCTGGTATTTATGTTGAGAGACCTATAACTGTGGTTTGTTGTCTATCTTTAATTTTGGAAATTTCTTGGCTACTATTACTTTAAATATTTCTTCTGCCCCCTTCTCTTTTTCTTCTCTTTCTGGCATTTCAGTTACTTGTCTCTATTCCTCATTTGATTATTGCACGGTTCTTAGATATCCTGTTCTTTGTTAATTCCGTTTTTTTTTTTTTTTTTAATTTGTGTTCTGGAAATTTCTATTGGCGTATCTTCCAGCTTGTTAATTCTTTCCTCATCCATTTCCAGTCTACCAATGAGTCCATCAAAAGCAATCTTCATGTACTTTATAGTGTTTTGATTTCTAGCATTTCTTTTCATTATTTCTTAGAGTCTTTGTCTTCTGATTACATTATCGATTTTTTGGCACCTTTTCTACTTTACCTATTATAGCCTTTAATGTGTCAATCATAGTTACTTTGAATTCCTGGTCTTATATTTTCAAAATCTGTCATATTGGAATCTGGTTCTGATATTCCTTTGTATCTTCTCACTGTAGTTTTACTTGTCTATTAGCCCTTTCTAATTTTTCATTGAGAACTGGGCATGAAGTTTTGTGTAATAACTGACGTAAAAAAAAAAAAACAAAACAAAAAAACAAAACAAAACAAAAAAAACTTCTAGTGAGAGGTTTCATGTTAATTTGATTGAAATGTGGACTGTGTTTAATTTTTTTTTTTTTTTTTTTCTGAGACAGAGTCTCACTCTGTTTCCCAGGCTGGAGTGCAGTGGTGCTATTTTGGCTCACTGCAACCTCCACCTCCTGGGTTCAAGCAATTCTCATGTCTCAGACTCCCGAGTAGGTGGGATTACAGGTGTGCACCACCACGCCTGGCTAATTTTCATATTTGTAGTGGAGACAGGGTTTTGTCACGTTTGCCTGGCTGGTCTGGATCTCCTGATCTCAAGTGATCTACCCACCTCGGCCTCCCAAAATCCTGGGATTAGAGTTGTGAGCCACCATGCCTGGCTGTACAGTCTTAATTTTTAGTATGGCTGTTTATGCCAAAAGATTCAAATTTTGTGATGTTGTGGTATTTTCTCTCCTGTTGTCTTAGGTTTCCCAAATAACTAAACCTTAAATAGAGTCTATGTCTTATAACTCGTAAGGCTATAATCTATTACACTGAAGACATTTTGATATGTTAGATATGTATTGAAAAGGACAACTGTTTTATAATCTTATTCATAAATCTTATCTTCTTGTGGGTATACATCACTGTGCTGTGAACTTCACAAATGTTTCTGACCTTTTAGTTCCCCTCAGGTCAAATAGAATGAAAAGTGCAGGATGGGGATTAGAAAACGTCCTTTCCTCTATATCTTTTCCTGTGAAGAGTAGGTGTTTGCCATGAAGAATAATTTGGATGTATTTTAAAGTGGTTAATTTTCCTCTCCTCTGTCAGACCCAAAAGGAGACTTTTTCTGGGTTCTTCACTATTAGTTCTTATTCTTCACTATAGGAATATTAGGAGTTCCTTGAGGTAAACCCATATGAGTATGGCCTAATTCTATGGGCCTCAAGAGTTTCTCACAGTAGTGCAAATCAGTCTTCAACATTTTGTTTAAATTACTAATTATCTGTTTGTATTGTGTTTACTTCTCCGGATAAAAGGATTTCAACAGTGATTTTTTGTATTTATTGTCCTTTTAGATTTCAGGGAGAAAGTTTGTCCTATGACCTCAATTATCTGATATGTCCAAGAAAAGTTATTGATTTTCTATTTGCTCATCTTTTTCTTACTATAAGCATGGCAGTGATGACTTCTGAGTCTTTATACATCAGTGATGAAACTGTAAGTTTAAAAAAGTTATGTTTTGGAAGAAACAAGGTGAAATTTAAAGATACTTCCAATATGCATTGTCATTCTAATGCACTGGACATCTGTCAGGATGATCTAAGATATACTCATTTAGATCTAACATAAAATAATTCTTACAGCTTTGCAACAGCAAAGGTCTACTTCTTGCTCATATTAAAAGTTTGTCTTAGATCAACTGTGTCTTCAGTCCTGATTTATGTCATTACAGATTCAAGGATAAAGAACAGTTCATCTTTATGCCATGTATTTACCTAAGAGAGACAAGAGAGATGGTTGGGTCGTTATTTTTAAAATATTCTGCTTGGAATTAGCACATGTCATTTTTATATTTCATTAGCCTAAACAAGTCACACAGGCAAGGTTGTTGTCTACAGTGTGGGAAATGCCACCTCCATTAATACTGACAGGCTACGTGGAATGGGTTCCTAAGTATTCTGAACAAAAGTAAACTCTAACCGAGGTAAAGATATGGATGTTCATATGCTAATGAATGAAGTGAGTATCACTTGTTATAACTAAATCATAACCGGATTTTTGTTTGTTTGTTTGTTTGAGATGGAGTCTCACTGTGTCACCCAGGCCAGAGTGTAGTGGCGCCATCTCTGCTAACTGCAACCTTCATCCCCCCATCTCCCGGGTTCAAGTGATTCTCCTGCCTCAGCTTCCCAAGTACCTGGGACTACAGACTTGTGTCACCATACTCAGCTAATTTTTGTATTTTTAGTAGAGACAGGCTTTCACCATGTTGACCAGGCTGGTCTCGAACTCCTGACCTCAAATGATCCACCCACCTTGGCCTACCAAAGTGCTGAGATTACAGGCGTGAGTCACCGTGCCCAGCCACAACTGTACTGTATTAACCTACTTTAAATATTCTTGTAATTCACAATTAACTAGACAATTTCTCAAGTCCCCTCAAACTTTTGGAACCAGTGCCTTCTTCCTTTGCTAATTCTTCATGCATTATTTTTCTTTTTCTTTTAAAGAATCTCTTCAAGCCTGGTGCTGTGGCTCACGCCTGTAATTCCAGCACTTTGGGAGGTTGAGGTGAGCGGATCATGAGGTCAGGAGATTGAGATCATCCTGGCTAACACGGTAAAACCCCATCTTTACTGAAAATACAAAAAATTAGCCGGGCGTGGTGGCAGGCACCTATAGTCCCAGCTACTTGGGAGGCTGAGGCAGGAGAATGGCGTGAATGCAGAAGGCAGAGATTGCAGTGAGCCAAGATCGCACCACTGCACTCCAGCCTGGGTGGCAGAACAAGACTCTGTCTCAAAAAAAAAAAAAAAAAAAAATCTGTTCAATCAATGTCATTTAATTAATTTTATAATTTTATTGCTTTTAATAGTCAAATAAACTACATTACTAATTTTGGATGTATATACTAGTCTTGAATATTTGGTGAATGATTAGATAACTTTAGACATCTAATGTGAGACATTAGAAAAACTTTAGATTTTCCCTTTGGGCTCCATTTCTGTCCCGACCTCTCGTTCCCTCCAATTTTATACTGTGCTTTTCTGGTCAATATATATGAGAACAAGTTTTTTCAGTGTCTCACATACTTCACAATTGGGGCTATAGGAAACGATTTTCATGGATAGTATAAACATATTATTTATCAAAATAACAAGCAAAAATGATGCAAACCCCTTGACAGATCTATATGTCATAATTGTCTAAAAATGGAGCAAACCACTTGGATGCATTACAAGCATAGTTTGTTGTACAAATGCCTTTATACTTTGTACACAAGTTATACTAAGAAAAGTACTGTAAGTTTTAATCAGCACTGTAGGAAACATTTTATTGCCTTTTACATGGTCTCTTTACAAAGTAGCTTTTGCTTAATTAACTCCACCTTTACGTAACCAAAGATTAGTTTACAAAACAATATTAAAATAAATTCTAAAGGGAGCATTTGTTGAAATAAGTCGGTTAGCCATTACTGCAAGAACAGCTTTGTGCCTACTAATGATTGGATTTATAACTGATGTCTACTACTTTTAATGTTGCACTATATTTTCCAAAATGTTTCTCAGCACAGTAGCTAGATACAAATTAAAAACAAAAGTTCTCCTACTTTCTATTTTCTTTGTAATTTACAAATGCAATAAAAGACTAGTTCATTAATGCAAAGGACAAATATGGGCAATACTTAGAGCTATATACACTCATACCCAAACAGAAGCATGCAAATTATTATGGCAATAAATATAAAATATAGGAAATTGTAGAAAGTACAAATTTCCCTTTTTAATAGAAAATCTGTGTGCTGCATTTTAGTGCTATAACTTGTCAAAGACTCCCAACCAAATTCATTGAGAAAGCAGCATAATACGAGATTAACATGTTATAGCAATTCAAGTTAATGTGTGCATCTTAATGAAACTCCATTAAAGGAAATGTATTAAATGAAGCAGTGTTTCACATGTTTAGTGCAACCATAATATGAATTATCCTTGATTACACAGCAATGGATCAAATAAATGTAACGTATCATATTCACATATATAGTGGCAAAATAGTTCTTACTTATCACTGATGATAAATGTAAGCTGTTAAAGATTTATAATACGTAAAGAGAGGAGAATTTTTCTGACAATAATATATTTAACAATCATTTTAGTAGCCTAGATAGCTATGGGAAGAAAGAAATGCTTAACAAGGTACAAGTCCAATGTAAAAGGGGTATGACATGAACTTCATTAATTGTCAGAGTGGTGTATTTATTTATTTGATAACTGCTCTAGTTTAATCAAGGTACAAGCAGATTTGGTGTTGCCTGAGAGAGCCCACTTCCTGGTTTATAGATGTCAGTTTTCTCTCTATGTCTTCATTTGGTATAATGACCATCAGAGATAATGCATGCTGTGTAAATAAACAATGCAGTTAACTTAGTACTTTTAATATATTAATAAAAATATAGTATTCCAGAGAGTTAATACTATTCACTGTGAAATATGATTAAACCAAAAATTATATAAAGTTATTTTATATGACATTTTGTTTTAATTTTTCTTGTTTTATTAAAATATCACAAAAATTTTAATAAGATTTATCCTTTGCCACACACTATCTAGAAAAAGTAAAAAATAAATAAGTATTAAACATACAAATAAGCATTGAACAAAATAGCCACAGATCATATTGATTGCTTTAAAATAACCTATTGATGCTACCTCTTGCTGATTCCCACCACAAAATATAATTCATATAAGATTATTTGTGTCATTGACCTCTTTTCTTCATATTTTTCTTCCTTTCTCCCCCTACCATTTTATTCATCTTTCCTCTGTCACTTCCTTTCTTCCAAATGTGTAAGAGAATGGAATGTATATGTTGGGGGATGGATAATGTCTAACACAATTTTCTAAAACAAAGAGTGAGTTTATCATTGTCATTCAGCTGAAATGTTTTTGAAAGAGAAAATAAATTTGTAATCTGTCATTTTTCACAAAAAGCTAGACTTGAGTAATTTATCCTCACACATATGGTAACTGGGCAGCTTTTCATTACATGGAATGGTGGTGCAGTACACTAGAGAAAATAAAAGGATGATAGAGGCAGAAAAAGTAGATGTCTCTATGGATGAGACAAAGAAATATTAAAAGAACAACATAAAACTATGTATGTTACTGCAGTAGCAGCAGCTGTGTGAACATAAGTAGCACTAAATTATACATGCATTGGCTCAAAGAATAATTATGTTGCTCATCAATAATAAGTAATTATATGAAAAAATTATCATGTGACATGCAAGCACATTTATAAAAAAATAAAAGCATGTATGCCACTATAAAGATGTTTAAATACTATTCACCACTATATTGTTTTCATCAGATCAGATGCACTTTCTAAACTGTGTGCTATGTAAAGGGCAGACAGTATATATTTTCAGAATTTGTCACAAGAAAACTTAATTTACTTTTACCATTTAGGGAGACTAAAAATAGATGCCTCTTATTTTTCTTTCAGAAACTGTTCAAAAGTCAAAAAAAAAAAAAAAAAAAAAAAAAAGCAGCCTCTAAATCATATAAAAGAAAACATCCTATTTTAAGCCAACAGACACATTCCCCAATTATTCAACTTGTCAACCACTAGCTGACAGTTAAAATACCAGAATAGATGGAACCAACGATTACCATCATCGTTTATTCCTCCATGCCTGGGACTGTACTCCACAATTACTCCTAGAGTACACAGTTTGCATTCAATATGCGATTCTCCTTAGGTCACATGATAGACTTTCCATTATTATTTTTCATGTCTCTCGCCAGGTTATTTCCTCCTCCAATACTTTTCAAAGGGTTTGGTTGGTGATGGAAATAAATATTCTGCCATAGATATTGAGTCTTAACACAAAGCAGTTCTTCGAGGATAACACTTAAATCATGATACTTCCCTCTCTATACCCCAAGAAATGTCAAAGAATCATTGCATCTTCAGTAATTACACCTAGTAAATTTTATTCAATCTTCCAAAATCATATTATTTAAATATTCATTGGTACATTGTTAATAGGTAAAGTTGTTTGTTATTTATACTGCATGTATGAGAGTAAACAGCTTATATTTTTACTTTTACTATATACATTAAATATTCATATTTTTACTGAATTAATTTATAAAATGCAACATCTATCCTGAAAGACATAAAATAATATAATATTTGAATTTCTTGGTATTAGGTCCTATTAATGGGAAGTTGGATTTGAATCACCACAACAGAAAAACATAGCTCCTAAATTAATCCGCAGATTGAGCCACTTTAAATATCGTAAGCCCCTTTTATGAAAGGGAATCTGAATTCCTTGAGGAATAATATTGCTAGACTGTAAAAATTTATACTGAAAAACTTCATCCCAGCTTTCTCCAAGAGGACAAGTACCCACTTATCAGGGTAACTCTGTATTAGGGAAGGGGCCATAACCAAATATTTTGACAATTTTTCATTTATTGACTTCAATGTTCTACTCATCCTTTAACCAATCTACACATCTGTTCTGTTTGTAGATCATTTCCCCATTTTAATGATCTCCAATTTACTTATAAAATGATATTTGTTTGTATAACTTCTTATTCATTTGAGTATTTATTGTCTTTCTTAGTAAAAAGTAACTTTCAAAGGATTAGATACTTTTTCTCCTTTGGTGCTATATTGCAGTACTGAGAAGATCACCTTGAAAGACAGCAAGCACCATACTTGTTGACTAACTGAATAAAAGAATTAAATTCTTCAAATCATGTCATATAACAATTTAGTTACTCACTGTTATAAATGAAGCTAACTAAACATAAACAAAGCTAACTGTAACTAAACGTAAAGGAAACAGGTAATTAAATTTTCTGTCAAATTGTTTTAAATGACAAATTAGAATACACAAACATACACACACGTAGCATATAGGTAAAATTATATCGAAAAGTAGGTGTTCCTTTCTTTAGTTTTCTTTTATTATTGAACAAATACCTATTGAACACCTACTATGGTCCTGAATTTTTCTGACATTAAAAATGCAGCAATCAATCTTGTTGCTTTTTACATTCAAGTTGGTGAAGACAGCTTTCAATAAATAAATAGAAAAATCAATGTATTTTTACTTATGATATATGTCAGGAAAAGTCTCTACTAAAAAAGCACATGTATCAAAACATGACATGTACCTCATATTTATATGCACCTATCAAAAACCCATAAAAAGGAGAAACCTTAAAAAAATGGAAAAGGCACAGTGGGTAGACACTTTTTTTTTTTTTTTTTACTGGTTTTGAGCAAAGATGAGGTTTCTTTTTTTTTTTTCTTTTTTCTTTTTGTTTTTTTTGTTGTTGTACTTTAAGTTCTAGGGTACACAAGCACAACGTGCAGGTTTGTTACATATGTATACATGTGCCATGTTGGTGTGCTGCACCCATTAACTTGTCATTTACATTAGGTGTATCTCCTAATGCTATCCCTCCCCAGCAGATTCTTAAAGAAAATGAGACAATTAGCTATGTTGCTATCTGGAAGAAAAACCTCACAAGTCAAACAAAATAAAAGTGCAAAGACTGAGTCAGGACTATGTTTTTCACACTTGAAGATGGGCAAGAGGACCAGTGCCACTGGAGAGGATCAAGCAAGGAAGGAGTGATTGGTGTCGAGACCCAAGCAGCAACCAAAATCCAGCTATGTTGGAGCACTACGAGTCATGCGTAGGCTTTGGATTTTATCTCCGGTATTATCAGAAGTTATTGGAAGATATGGAGAAGGTATTGGAAGCTATGGAGAAAACATACACACACAACCAAAAAGAATATTTAACATTATAAAGATCCTAATGACTGCTCAATGGAGAATAGCCCATGCTGGGAAAGTAGGGAAGATGATGTGATGTGTTAGCAAAGTACATGTGCATGTTGGATGTGGTATTGTTTACATTTTACTCCTGCAATACTGAGGGAAGAAATAAAGAAAAAAAGAATTAGGGAATAGGAAAGGAAAACATAATAATAGAAAAAATACAAATGATAGATTAGAAAAAGTGAATAACCAAAGGGAGGAAAATATTTATAGAGAAGAGATAGAAGGACGTTTGGTGAATTGAATGTTAAGATGAATATTAACTGGAATAGTGTTATTTTCATGCATTGCATTGTCATCTAATACTGTTTCTATTATTCCTTGAAATTCTAAAATGTATTTAAAAATCAGAAAATGCTGAACCTGAAAGAAAACATAGTCTACCCCACAGTTTTCATGTGAGAAAGTTCAATTTGGAATAACCATATTCAAGATTATTAGTTGACTAGTGGCAGAGAGAGCATGATTTACCCCAAAATCGTTTTTAACTATTAAAATAATTAATAATAGTTAAGGATGAGAGCCAATGTTCTCATTACTGGGGAGGTATAGGCTTCAGATATGCCAGAAAATGAACTGCGTTGTACCATACTTAGATTCAGAGACATCGGTATAAATTCATGTTTAGCTTAATAAAATAGAGACAGATACAAATATACAGATATGTACATATACATGGGTTAGTACAGATACAAGTATGTCTTTGTTCTGTCTACAGAGTATCAGAATCAATAGGTGGTGTGTGTGTGTGTATGTGTGTCCACATTGTGTGTGTGTATAAACATTTATAATAAAGGAGTCTCTCATGCAAGATTATGGTGACTGACAATCCCAAGATTTTCAATTGGCAACTGAAATCAGAGGGAAAGTGATGGTGCAGTTCCAGTCTAAATACTACTTGTCCAAATATCTAGGGACTCTATGGCCACATCAAGTTATTGCACGAAGTTAACCTTCACAAGTAGCATATAAAAAGGATGAGAAAAAGTTACCCTACAGTAGAGATATCTGGAAAACACGAAGTCACATGATATATGCCAACATCATCAGTAATAAATAATGATAATAGTACGTACTCTTGATATGATGTGTTGAAAATGTCACTTCACCCCTGTGGTCACCCTTCACAAAACCCATAACTCAAGTCTAACCACAAGTAAAACTTTAGCCAAACCCAAACTGGTGGACATTGTACAAAATATTTGACTAGCACTCATGAAAACTGGCAATGCAGGAACAAGAAAAGTTTGATAAACTGTCACAGAGCAGAGGAAGCTAAGAAGAAATAAAGATTAGGATGGGAGTGGTGGCTCACTCTTGTAATCCCAGCATTTTGGGAAGTTGAGGCGAGAGGATCACAAAGTCAGGAGTTCGAGACCAGCCTGTCCAACACAGTGAAACCCTGTCTCTACTAAAAATACAAATATTAGCTGGGTGTGGTGGCACGTGCCTGTAATCCCAGCTACTCAGGAGGCCAAGGCAGGAGAATCGCTTGATCTCATGAGGCAGAAGTTGCAGTGAGCTGAGATTGCACCATTGCACTCCAGCCTCGGTGACAGAGACTCTGTCTCAAAAAAACAGAAGGAAGGGGGAAATGTATTCTGAATGGAATTATGGAATAGAAAACAGACATTTGAGTAAAACTAATGAAATCTGAGCTAAGTATAGAATTTAATTAATATCAATATATCAGTATTGGATCCCTAGTAGTGGTAAATGTATAGTAATGTAAGATGTTAACAATGGAGAAACATTGAGAGCTTAAGGGAACTTCTGGATTATCTTCACTTCTTTTAAAAATCCAAAACTCTTCTAAAATAAAATGTTGATTAAAAATACAGAATGGTAATTATTAAACTATATTTCAGTAAGTCATTTTACTCTGAAGAAAGAGAATAATCCTATGAATACCAAGGTAAAATTTGACTTTCTCAGAAATATTCACTGCTTAAGAACTTCTGTTCTTAATGTAATATGTTCAAAACTTGAGTAAAATAAATTTTAACCCAAAAGGTGTTTATAGCAAAGTTGATAAATCAAATGTAAAGGACATAGTATGATTTATACAATATACAAACAAGGGGAATGCATTTTAAACATAGGAAAAAACCATAAAAAATCCTTAAGGCACAAACTTTCTTAGAAAATGTATTGTTTTTTTCTTTGTTGGTTTTCTTGAGTTGAAGTCTCACTCTGTCGGCAGGCTGGAGTGCAGTGGTGTGACTCGGCTAACTGCAGCCTCTGCCTCCCTGGTTCAAGTGATTCTCCTGCCTCAGCCTACCAAATAACTGGGGCTATAGGTGCACGCCACCATGCCCAGTAAATATTTGTATTTTTAGTAGAGACGGGGTTTCACCATGTTGGCCAGGATGTTCTTGATCTCTTGACCTTGCGATCCACCTGCATTGGCCTCCTAAAGTGCTGGATTACAGGCATGAGCCACCACATTTGCCTGTTTTTTTATGTGATCAATTGGATAAATGGTAGTTCAAACTAATTCTTGAATGGAGAGTTCATGATAAATAGTTTGAGCACCAAATTTATTTCAGATGCATATATTATAAACAATGATAGAAATCAAGCAACCAACAAAATTTAATATTGTTTTTTGAATATTTAAATTTTTAACATTAACAATATAATAAAAAAGAAGATAGTATATTGGAAAATTAAATATGTACACAAGCTTTCATCATTGTCCATAAATTTTAAATAAATCGTATGACTTAAACTAGTTATGCCCCAAACTGCCAATTGTATGCTATTTAAAAAGCCCATTCAGGACCATGCTTCAGTCAACCATAAATTAATATTATGAAATGCAGGACTTTTTTAATGTTTAATTTTTAATTTTTGTGGGTACACAATAGGTGTATATATCTGTGGGTTATGTGGGATATTTTGTACAGACATACAATGTATAATAATCACATAAAGTAAACAAACTATCCATCACCTCAAGCATTTATCTTTTGTGTTAAAAAGTCTAATTACACTCTTCTAGTTATTTTGAAATGTACAATTAAATCACTATTGAATATAATCATCCTGTTGTGCTATCAAAAACTAGATCTTATTTATTCTGAATAAAGAAAATATGCTGCATATAAACAATGCAGAGCTTTTCATTTTGGTACAAACTTTTTCATTTATTTCTAAGATATTTGTGTACATTAAATTACAGAGAAGGTAAGAGATTACCTGTTGCCCTCCCTTAGACAAGTCCTTGAAGTATGAATATCTGGCTAATCATTCTTGCAATCTGCCACTTTACTTCCCTCTTCATAAACTGATCTTTTGATCTCTTTTATTCCTTTAGAGGTCTGCCTTATGAGTCTATCTATCAAATTGCAAACTCCAGGACTTACTAATATTTTTTGACAGGCGGCCATTATCTGACCCTGGTAGCCTACCTAGAATTCTGATTCTTATACTCCTCAATATTTCTTCTTGTCTCTTGAAGACTCATTGTTTCATACAACAATATGTGTGTTGCATGCACATCCAAATCTCAAACACCTGATTAATACCAAGACACGTACACAGACACACACAAACATACACACATTCAGTCTTGTAATGAGATCTCTGGATATTAAAACATGCTGTAACAGGTAGATACATACTTTTTAAATCCAAGTTTCAAAGAAATAACTGAAGTTTATAGTAACAATGTCAAAGAAAAAAAATGCACCAGAAGGAGTTGAGAGGCAAGGAAGACATTACATTAGACTACTATAATCCAGGGAGAGATTGAACTCAGATCCTCTGAAACAAAAGGTACGAGGATTTTTAACTGCTGAGGTGAGCTAGTGGAAAAGACATTAGGGGGGAGTTTGGACAAAGTGATTAGGTCATCAATGTTTATTAATTGTTGCTTATAGAAGTTAGGCTCCTGCCCTCCCACAGAGACTGGGAGAGAGGGACCCTATCTACTTCAATGATTTTATTTCAAAAGACTGTCTTCCAGGTTCTGCAGAAAGAAATTTCTGGGTTGTAAATTAACAAGAGGCCAGAAGAAGATTTACATTTCAAAGGGGCACAGAAAGAAATTGCAGTTGCAAGTTTTCTAAAGTAAATTATCCAAGAGAGACCAGGGACCTAGTGTCAGGAAGAAGACTGTCACTCTAAAGTTTAACCAAGTTGGAAATGACATTAAATTAGAAAAAAAACTTTGTCTGCATTGGTTTTTCTCTACATATATAGTGTTGTTTGTTTAGTATTTATTAAACTAAATGCTGATGCATAATGAATTCAATTACTGAAATTTTATATTCTGACTTAT
>NW_012099032.1:223636-249018 GCF_000951045.1 Mandrillus leucophaeus
ATAAATGTCTATTTGTTATCAATATGAAAATGTAGGAATATATGGACGCTAAATTCACATAGCAGGAGAAAGATATTTAAAAATAAAATGTTAAACTTCTAAGTTAATCCACTAAAAATAGAAATAAGATAGTGATTACAGATATTTTGGAGAAAACTGTATATAGAAAAGTGCAATATGCAAAACTTGAACAAACCAGTATAATGTATAAAAAGTATAAAGAATGCAAAAAGAAAACATATTAATAAAATGTATGAAAATAAATGGGAAAACCAAAATAAAGTATGTGGAATTAAAACAAGTGTAAATGTCTTATTCATTAATAAACAGAGACTATATATTGGAGTAAGCATGATTCAGCTGTATGCCATTTTCAACTCTTCTCAGCACTCATTTTTTAAAGAAGTAGTAGAATTAGAAATGAACAGCAATAAAAGGTTAAAATGGTTAAATATTTTTCCCACTCATCCTGATCCCTAGAACTCTGTGTCCTAAAGGCAAACATGTTATCAGTTAACTACATTTTTCCAGAAGTAATGTTTCATATGTGAAAATGTATATGTGAAAAACAACATAGCAATTGATAGTCACATAAATATAACACATATATTAAAAAATGAAGAATTACAAAATATAATTAACTTCTGAACACTGTAGGGATTAACAGCACCAACTCCCCGTGCAAGAGAAAATGGGTGTGTAACATTTGACTCCCTCAAAACTTAACTAATAGCCTACTCTTGACAGAAATCTTATCAATAACATAGTCAATTAACACACTTTATATGTTATGTATATTATATACTGTATTCTTACAATAAGCCAGAGGAAAATGTTATTAAGAAAACTGTAAGGAAGAGAATATGTATTGACTATGCGTTAGATGAAAATGGGTAAAAGTCTTCTCATCATCTTCATTTAGAGTAGGCTGAGGAGAAGGAAGTAGAAGAGATGATCCCACCGTCTCAGGGCTGACAAAGGCAAAAGGAAATCCATGCATAAATGGACCTGCACAGTTAAAACCTGTGTTATTCAAGGGTCAACTGTAATTTCTTCCCTACTGTTCAAATATTAATGAAAAGTAAGCAACTGCACAATGGTTATTGTTGGATAAAATAACATTAGTTATAAAATCTGTAAGTAAGATATGTCTGGAAGAAACTATAGAAAACAATTTAGCTTATACGTTAACCTTTTGTGAGGAACTATGCTGTTGTTTAAAACTCTAATGCAATGAATTACTTCTGGTGTAATACTCCTTAAAATCACTGATGGTTTTGTTTCCTAAGTTGTATAGTAACATTTTTGCATTTGTGTCAAAATTGCAGTTTAAATTTTTGTGTTCTAACTTTTTTGAAAGATTTTTTTTTTTTTTTTTTTTTTTTTTTGAGAGGGAGTCAGTCTGTCGCTCAGACTGGACTGCAGTGGCGCAATCCCGGCTCACTGCAAGCTCTGCCTCCCAGGTCCATGCCATTCTCCTACCTCAGCCTCCTGAGTAGTTGGGACTACGGTGCCCACCACCATGCCTGGCTAATTTTTTGTATTTTTAGTAGAGATGGGGTTTCACTGTGTTAGCCAGGATGGTCTCGATCTCCTGACCTCATGGTTTGCCCGTCTCGGCCTCCCAAAGTGCTGGGATTATGAAAGAGAACTTTAACCTAAAAAAGATTATTAAGAATCCTTTAATCTCATAAATTTATCTTGAATAAGTTATAGGGCTTGAAATCTATTTATTATTAGTGGCATATCAGAGACCCTGCTATATATAAGCCGAAATATATATTCTTAATACAAGAAAATATGGAAACCCAAACCTATCTAATATCCAACTTGCTTATGGACTGAAGTATTCGGAAGATAGAATTCAATAGTTGTGCAAGTTTTAGGAAGGAAAAGATTTATCATTCAATCTTGCTTAGCCATGTGAAAATAGATTTGTAGAGGTTCACAGCAAAAAGAGTCTAACTTTTAATCCAGCTCCTCTATGTCTAAGGCATGTTATTCTAAAAATGCACAGTTTCTTTTCCCAATCTGCTGTTTTCGGGGGAAGGACTTGGCAACTTTCTCTCCAAAGATATCAGAAAACTGAAGCCAGGGAAACTAGCCACTGAAGAGAGGGAGGAATTCAGGAAAGCAAAGAGACAAAAAGGGATCTCCGTCTTTTGTCTACCTGTAATTTTGACTGACTCTGGAACTGCCTGCACAGAATGGCTAAACTAAATACAGAGTATGAACTTAGAGTTGCTCCCCAAGAAATAGAGTCACAAGTTCAAGTTCATAAAGTTAACTCTTTGTAAATTCAAAAGAAACACGCTCCTTTAGACAAAAAATTAACGTAACAGACTCTAAAGGGTATAATGTATAGGATATAACTTAAAGTTGCCTAACATAGGAAGAGCAAAGCAAACAAAACACATCCCAACAAAAAAGAAAAATCAAGTGATATAGACGCTGAGATAACCCAAGTGTTAAAAATGGCAGTCAGCAATTTAATATATGTACTTAAATCAGAATGATGATACCAGTGAAAAAGCAAGAGAATTTGAGGATAAATATAAATTTTCCAGTGTAGAGAAAAGAAAAAATATTTCCAACTACACAAATATCTTTGAGATAATATAAATTGATTAAACATGTACTTAGTTGGTGTTATAGAGAGGGAGTGTATATTAGAATAGAAAAAAATCTGAAGAAATAACGGCTAAATTTTTCCCAAATTTAATAAATGCCAGAAATTTACAATACCTGTTTTATTGAATATGTTAATGTTTCCGCTTCACCTTCAAAAACGACCTGGACTGGTTAATACATTATATATAGTAAACTTGATATAAAACAGATATTTACATAGAGTCAAGCTTACATTGTTTGTTACTTAAGTTGCCCCCGAATTGCAATATATACACAACATAGAATACAATGAATATGTGAATGCTCAATATACAAATTAAGATAATTTTACACTAAGCTCTACATTTGCTAAGTTGAATTGGCTCCCAAATTATAAAAACTATTAACTACCATTTGCTGACTTTTAATAAACAGACTTTCATGCCCTGAGACAGCTCTTTTATGATATGGTACCATTGGAAGGCGAGATATCAGGTTCATATCATCTAACCATAATATGAATGTTCTTTCAATTTTAATTAAAATATTAATACTCTGTGTCTTGTCAAAAACAAGTTTTGGAATATATTTGGAATTCAGTATCTAGTCACTTTCCAAATTGGATGGCACACATGCTGAACACCTTGAAACCACGTTTTCACAAAAATCTGCAAGCTGAATGATCCTTTCTCAATATGTGATCCAGGAATGATCCTTCCTTTATATGAAGGAATAATATATGAACAAATGATCCTTTATATGAAGACATAAAATTCACTTCTGAAATATGAGTAAATGAATATATTAATTTCTTTGTCAGTCTAAATAAAATAATTTTGATTTTGAGAACATGTTTTGTCTCTCTGTTTTATTATTTGCTTCACTTTTGACTGAAGAGTCTTAAACCTATTTGTTGATCAAGTCCCAGCAAAAAGATTAAGATGAGAAAAATTTGTCGAGACATGAGAAAGCAATAAAAAGAGATACATTGATGGAAAATTAGAAATATTTATAATATACATTGATTTCAATAGAAATTTAAACATATATAATTAATTTCACATAAGAATGCTAAACTTCTTATTTGAACCTTATTTTTTTAAGTTTGATAGAACTATACTATTCTCACACTAAAACCTATGCTATTCCAATACAAACCCATCTTATATGGGATACATTTGTGGGTATTGAGTATTAGTAAATAATTATAGTTAAACATAGTAAATGGTAACTATCATTAATTCTGATTTATCTATTGGGTCATTATTTTGGAGATAAATATTTAATTATTTTCATGTATGAACAAATCTTATCCTGTCTGTGGGTTAGGTTATGACTTCCATATGTTATATACATAAACTAGTGGAAAATAATTCTACTGAGATTCTTTTTCTTTTTTTTTTTTTTGAGACGGAGTCTCATTCTGTCATTCAGGCTGGAGTACAGTGGCTCATGGCAACCTCCGACTCCTGGGTTCAAGCTATTCTCCTGCCTTAGCCTCCCAAGTAGCTGGGACTACAGGCACCCACCACCATGCCCAGCTGATTTTTTGTATTTTTAGTAGAGACGGGGTTTCTCCATGTTGGACAGGCTGGTCTCAAACTCCTGACTTCAGGTGATTCGCCCTCCTTAGTCTCCCAAAGTGCTGGGATTACAGACATGAGCCACTGCACCCGGCCAACTCTTCTTATATTTCAACCTGATATGGACTGCTGTATTTGTGGAAAATAATATGGATGGAAAATAATTCCACCAAAAATGCTTTATAATTATTAATGAGACACTATAAATAATGTTTTATCTTGATATCCCTAGCAAATGTGGCTGACCAAAAAATTAACTGACAATTCTCTATATGTAAGTGCAAACCCAGCGAATATAGAGGAAAGGAAAAGAAGAGTGAAGGAGCAATTATGGAGAATAAATACGTGTTTCATTAGAAGTCTTGCTTATTGGAAATAACTATGAAAAGAAAAATGCATACACATTTATGGCAACACAATTCAAAATTGTAAAGATAAAGAACCAACCTAAGTTCCAGTCAACCAATGAGAGTATAAAGTAAATGTCTATATACACCATGGAATACTAAGCCATAAACAGGAACAAACTCATGTCTTTTCCAGCAACTTGGATGGAGCTGCAGGCTGTTATTCTAAGTGATATAACTCAGTAATGAAAAAGCAAATATCATATGGTCTCATTTATAAGTGAGAGCTAAGCTATGAGGACAAAAAGGCACAAGAATGACATAATGGACTTCAGAGACTCAGGGAGAAGGTTGGGAGGGAGGTTGTATAAAAGAATACTTATTGGGTACAGTCGTACACTGCTCATGTGATGGGTGTACAAAAACCTCAGAAATCACCACTAAAGAACTTACCCATGTAATCAAAAACCACCTGTATCCCCAAGCTATTTAAATTAACAAGATTAAAAAATAAACATAAATAGAGAAAAAACACTCTGTACCTTTAAAAAATAAAAATAAAAAGTCTTGCTTTTTGTTTGTGCAGTAGCACCCCTTGTAGCAGTGCCACATGTCACGTCCCCATTGAGGTTTTATAAAATCAGAGAACCTCAAAGTAATCTCCTGGGAAGGAGAATAGGAGGATTATTTTTAGAAATATTTTTTCTTGGCTGGGAGCAGTGGCTCATGCCTGTAATCCCAGCACTTTGGGAGGCCGAGACGGGTGGCTCATCTGAGGTCGGGAGATCGAGACCAGATTGACCAACATGGAGAAAGCCTGTCGCTACTCAAAATACAAAAAAAAAAAAAAAAAAAAAAAAAAAAAAAAAAAAAAAAAAAAAAAAAACAAAAAAAAAACCCACAAAAAATTAGCAGGAGTGGTGACGCCTGCCTCTAATCCCAGCTACTCGGGAGGCTGAGGCAGGAGAATCCCTTGAGCCCAGGAGGCAGGGATTGTGGTGAGTCCAGATTGCGCGATTGCACTCCAGCCTGGGCAACAAGAGCGAAACTCCATCCAAAAAAAAAAAATTATTGTATTGGTTAAAACTGCCTCATTAGGTGCAACTGACTTTCATGCAAGAATGAGGATCTCTCCTTCTCCATAAATTCTGCATCGTGTGGATAATATTCTGTGTGTAACAGCAGTGGTGAACTGAAATCAATGATTAAAAAAGAGCAATGTTACATTCAGAACGAGAAGTAAACCATGTGTCTGATTCTGGAATAAGAGCGGATAGGGAGGCAGGCAGGGCCTATCAAATCTGGGATAAAATTTTAGTTGAGTCATTCTGCCTGATCTCATATGGCAACAAGATGTACCGACTCTTTATATAGAGACATCAAATAAGTCCCATCCTATAAGCTGATGGCCAGTTGCAGCCTCCTAAAATGATTTAAAATGGGTTAACATGTCAAGCTATTCACTCCAAGATTGCAGTTGATTCTGGTACTCACCAGCTGAAGTGAGCTTATATGTCTACAGACATACATATACACACTGTTAATCTGAAAGCAATGAAAACTATTTCAGAGAGACTATGATATAATATTAGGATTCCAAACTGAAGATATTTCAAAACTTTGTTTTTCTGCTTTAATTTGACTCTTTCTATTTTTCAACTTTGCTTTGTATGTACCTTAATATAAACATGCTTTTCTATTTTGCCTGTATAGTTATCCTTCCAGATTAGGAGCAATGCTTCACATTATTAGAAAGTCCTTGGTCATTACTGCTATATCTACCTTTGCATGTCCCAGAAAAATTTCTGTAATAGTCGAAGCCTAGACTAATTATTTAAGCAGAAGGACAATGCCAGTTCACTAAACAATTCAGAGTCAGTAAATCTTACAGAGAACAAACTATACAGGTATACAAATTGTGTGAATTTCCAGAGTTGATACGTGGGACTGTATATCTTTGGGTAAAAATTCAAATTAATTTTAAAGCTAAAAACACTAGTAATTCACTGTAAATATACCTTAATGTTAAGCAATTAATCTTAAAGGCATATTATTTTAACAAGTGTGTAACACTAGATTAGTTAACTTGGAAATATACAGATTTAGCTAAGAAGAATAACATTATTATTGGTAACAAATAGAAATCTGAAAAACTGTACAATAATTATTATTGGTAACAAATTACTGTATTTAAATTTGAAAGTATTTCTAATATTTCTATAGACAATAATACAATATAAAATCATCTACCATTACACTTTCCATATAGTTAATCTTAAGAAACAATGATAAGTGATCATGTATGTCTAATATTTATTGAGTGATGAGATATTAGACTTGATACACATCTATTTTAACTCTATTTCACAAAAGCCAGTGACTCAGTAATAGTGAATGCCCATTATCAGTAACACTGTATTTAAGACAAGGTCTTTTGCCAACAAATTCTTAAGAATAGCGTTATATCACTTTGTTTAGTAAAGTGTGTATTTTCTCTGATATAAACAATATTTAATTTTATCGTATTTGGACTCTACCTTACTATCTTTTGATATGATTTGGAAAATACACTTACTAGGTTATTTCAAAATAAAACAATGCATAATTTTAGGAATTAGGTTTCAAATTGCTTGTCATAGCATTTATTCACCACAATCAAGAGGAGGAGTTTCAGACAGATCTGTATTCCAATTGAAGCTTGACCACTTGATGGAAAAGCTATTGACACAGTAGAGGCCTTAGTTTGCTTTCCTGAGATATAATACTTTATACTGCAAGATGATGCAAAGGTGAAATTAGAATGAAGCTAAATCACAAACTATCACTTTCCAAAATATAATAAAATTATTTGATAATGGCACAATGAAAAGGACATACCTTGTTTTATGATTTTTTGAAAAATGTATCAATTAAAAAGAAGCAAATCAACTTCGAAGCTAATGAAGTTTAATCTAAAGGGCAATTCACTTTTATGAGGACCTAGCAAAGCTTTCGAATTAAGCATGCACAGTTTTGAATTCTATGTCTCACCGAAGATTCCCACAGTGCTAAACATTTAGAACTGGCAAAACATGAATATTCCCCTTTGCTTATGATAGAAACAGGAAGTTTTGGAATGGTTCCGAGGGCTCCTAAATTCATTGCTACTCACCACATTCTCTATTTGTGAAACTCCTAAGAATTCTTGTATAGCCTCTATGTGGGGATAGAGTGTGAAGATTATATTTCCTCTCTTTGGAAAGGGACAATGAAATAAAGGACAAGAGACAAATGAAATAAAGGAAATGAATAACCATGCCTAAATACTTTCTTGAATAGAACTGAAATTTCTTTGTTCATGTTGACTTGGAGAATAATCTGAAATCTGAGATAATTCAGTCTTTGGGATATACTCCCTAACTAAGTAGTAGTAGTCTTAACATGGTTTACTTAACTACTCAAAATCTTGGCCAGAGCTAAGACATCTTGTTAAGGACTACATGGAGGGTAGATTGAGTTCATTTTACTCTACTTTTCTCATCTTTACTTTTGCCTCCTTCTATCTGTTCCCTCTTAGATCTCCCTAAATTCAGACTACATAAACTTTGATAAAGTATGAAACAGCACTCAAACCTTAGCTCCACTGTGGAAAAATAAATAAATGAATAAATAAATAAATAACAAAAACCGCAGATGAAGTAGAAAGAGGATCAAAGAGAAGTCACACACTTTTATAAAAATGAGATATTCCGAGCCTGGAATGCACTCTCAGGAGCTCAGCTGATCTGGGAGAAGGAGAAAGAAAGCACCACCTTCTCTTGTTCCATTTTCCCCATGGAACAATGCACCAATCAATGGCCAGGCACCTCGGTTCAGACTTTGGGATCATCTCAATGTTGCAGGATCCTCAAACAAAAAGCTAAGGCAGTTTTATGGACCATGGAGTCCAGGAGAGGGAGAAGGGGAAGGGCTAGGACTGGAAAGTACTGAACACTGAGTCAGGGTAGAAAAAGTGTCTTTAAATTTCCCCATTCCTCCCTCCCACTCACATCCTTTTTAAGGAGTCCTCAGCAGATACACCTAAAGATCTCTGTCCAAGGCATCAGATAAAGACAAAAAGGAGTGAAGATTCCTGGACTAGGACTGCAAATATATGTAAGAATATGACCTGCCAGGAGTGCCTGAATCCTTGACCTGGCTTTCTTCAAAGATTGCAGTTCATATTCTGTACATCAAGATTGGTGTGAGGATGGCAACATTCACTGTGAAACTTGTCAGGTAAAGCATTTGAAATTGCTTACACTTCAGCAAAAAATACTGGAGAGTTTTTAACCAGCAGCTGGATTCCTCATGAACCAAAAAATATCACCAAGTGAAAGAGAAAAAGGCTGGCAAATTACGGAAACATGCTTAAGAAAGAAAGAGAAAGAATGAGAAAGGAAAGAAGGAAGAGAGAGAAATAAAGTCAGATGTGAAAATAACGAATAACTAAAAAAAATTATTCAGTGCCTGTGATGCTATAGAATAGCTTAAGATAAACATGATAAGTTAAAAATTACACTCAAATTGTAGGCAAGAAAAAAGTAGTAAACGACTGAAATGATTTATTTCAGCTTCATAAATTTTCTTAATTTGTACACCAACTTCAATGCAATGAGACTCAAAACTATAAGATTTCTTATAACTCAGAGTTGAAATAATTTAGAAAAAAGGAATTTTCACCCAAAGGTACAAGTTAATGATGAAATTAACATAGTTATAGTGATGGTAAATACATTACAGATATCAAATAACAAAAGTAAAGAAAGCAATATATTTGATGAACTGACAAAAAATCCAAAATGAAGATAATTAGAGTATCTGTGGAGAACATACAAATGAAATGGGAAAGGCATTTAAAAGATGTCAGAAAACAAAAACAATGTTCTGAAGTAAACACTGTATTTTCAATACCAATAATATAGGATGTGTGTGTATGTGTGATTACCGAATGATAAATGACTATATACATATACATATATTTATATACACAAACACATATATTTGCAATAAATGGATTGAGAAAAATTATTCAAGTATCTAACGAGAAGAAAAGGAAGCAATTTACTTAAAATTTATGGAAGATGTTAAGCAGATGGGCCTCAGGCTCACTCACAGAATTTCATTCTTGAGGAGAGAAAATGTATCAAGTTCTATAAAATGCTAAGAGTTTCTGTTTTCCAATAATATGTAACCCAAACATAATGTTACTCAGTTAGAAATGCAATACAATTTTCAAATATAAAGCAGTTGTGAGAAAAATATGAACAAAATTCAATTATTTAAAACACAATTCAAATTAATAAAGGGATAAGAATAGTTAACTTTTATTTTATTTGAAAGTTGAAACTCGTATTAAATGGTTGGTACAATATTAATTAAAATACAGAATACACTTTTCATAATTTGTGATAATCTGTAACAATGTAATTCACAGTGGTTGAAATCTAAAGTGAGGGAAAGTGTTGGCAAGAATTAAAGTGCTAATTGTATCTTATTTATTAATAAGGAATCCATATACACTGTTTTATTTATATATTTTATATTTATATGTAAAAATATAAATAAAATAATGGAGCACCAGCCTCTTAATATTTTACATAATCTATATTTTTTTAACCACATAAGGATATCTTAAAAAATAATATCTCCCTAGGTAATAATTTTGAATTTTTCTGCATTAATTAAAATCCATGTAATAAGTATGTATCAATGTTTCAAAGTGAAAATAAAGACACAAATAATATATTGCTGCATGAAAAGGAAAAATATATCATATTTACAACTTATTTTTATATACTATGTATTTAGATATATATAAAATAAAAAAGCTATTTATGATGTATTTAAAGAAAAATATGTTAATAGTATTTATTCCATATTTTACCAATATTTTGCCCATGCATTCCATAGTAGTGGTACTTAACTAATTCTATTAATAATTTATTTGAAAACCAAATTGTTTTTACAGGAAATACCATATTCACATCAATATTTTAGCAGATTATGTAATGTTTGATTAATTAAAGTAACAGTACAACTGTCATAAATTAGGAAAACATATAATGTATACTTTGGAAACATTCAATTCAATGTACAAAATGAGAAGTGCACAAGGGATATAGAAAGTTGTTTCCTGTTCTTAGTATGTAAAAGTGTTAATATTATTTCCATATTCCACAGAATGAGAAAGAAAGTAAACATAAATTGCAGGAGAAGGGGAGAGAGAATGAGAGAGAAACAGGAAAACTAAGATAACGTGTGTTATGCTTTGGCACAAAAGACCTGAAACCAAATTAATATTTGCTCAAAACATTAAAAAATGTGTTATTTTAATTCCCTTAGTTATGAACATGAAAGTGCACTTACCTAGAAACCTTGCTCTTGATATGTTTGATATGTTTTTAAAATATTCTCTTTAAAATTTCAAGATTAAGAAAAAGTGTTGCACAGTCAACAATATATTTAAAATGTAGGTTTTATTATGATTTAAGTCATTGGAACAATGAGATGCCAATTTAAAAGATTAAAGTCTGAAATAGGTGCTCCTGGTGGAGGGTTTTGACTGCAAGTTGTCCAGGTTCTTGGCATTTTGAACAAAGAATTGGGCAAAACGAACAGCAAAGCAAGGAAAGAATGAAGCAACAAAATCAGTGATTTATTGTAATCGAAGTATGCTCCACAGGGCGGGAGTAGCCCGAGCAGAGGCTGAAGGGCCCTGGTTACAGAATCTTCTGGGACCCAAATACCCCTTAGAAGTTTCCAGCTGGCCACTCCGTGTACACCCCATGCAGATGAAGTAGTGGCCCGCAATCAGTCTGATTGGTTGTGGAAAGCAACCAGAGGCTGAAGCTAACTTACAAAGTTATACGCCTATGCAGACATCTGATTGGTTGCGGAAAGCAACCTGTCAGAAGTACCTTCAATTTTCCATCTGCCAGGCAAGAAGTTAGGAGTGGTGAGGTTGCAAAGGGAGTAGCCTGTGGTCCTTTTGTTACTTAAGTGTGGAAAGTTGGGATTTTCCTTTTGATTTAGGTCTAGGAAGTTATCGTGAACCAGCCTTTGATTCCCTGCCTCCAGACCCTATTCTCCTGCCTCATAGACGCTAAACTTTTTCATTTGAGTTGCTGTCACATTTATGTGTGGTTGATGGCTTGTGTGTCAATGTCTGATGAGAATAATTACGATGCTGTCCTTTCTGTGCCAGATGCTGGGGCACACTCTAGATCTTTTTTTTTTTTTTTTTTTTTTTTTTTTGTTGCCCAGGCTGGAGTGCAGTGGCTGGATCTCAGCTCACTGAAAGCTCCGCCTCCTGGGTTCACGCCATTCTCCTGCCTCAGCCTCCCGAGTAGCTGGGACTACAGGCGCCCGCCACCTCGCCCGGCTAGTTTTTTGTATTTTTTTTTTTTAGTAGACACAGGGTTTCACCGTGTTAGCCAGGATGGTCTTGATCTTGTGACCTCGTGATCCGCCCGTCTCGGCCTCCCAAAGTGCTGGGATTACAGGCTTGAGCCACCGCGCCCGGCCCACACTCTAGATCTTATTTACCATTTTGCAAAACCATTTTTGATGACCTACGGGGCAAAACCAAAATAGACTATTCGCAAAAGACACGTTCAATGGAGCGTACATATTTTTATGAAGTATATGGCTAATTCTTGTATCAGAAAATTAGCAATTTTCTTTGAAAATCTACTGTTGTTTCTCAACAACACTTGAAGAGTCCTTAGATTTTCAATGTGGAAAATCAGTATTTTTGAAATACAGATAAAAAATCAGAGAGAGTGAAATAGACTCCAGGAAATAAGAAAGATTTCTTTCCCCCTCTATGTTTAACTTTTTGCACCTGCCAACAGCAAACCTATCTCTATAAATTCTACTATGATACTAAACATTTTGATGTTTTACATTGTCATGGATCAAAAGACAAACCTGAGGAATTCTTTTTAAAAATAAGCCTTTGATAAAGAGTGGGAAATCATTAATCATGGAAAAATGATGTGTCTTCACTTTTCACAAGGGCTCAGTGAGAAAGTTCCTATTTTACCACAAAGGCAGCTATAGACAAGAGAACCAGAGGAAAGTCCTTTCTAACCCATAACAGGATGGCAGAGACTGAGAAAGAAAAGATTTTCTTGAAGACTCTAGAGCGGTTTTCATGTAAAACTCATGGACTAACTTCAAGTTTACTTGAAATTTTACTTGGAAACTTTATTTTTTTATGCTATGTTTCAGATTCATTATATGTAGACTACATTTCTGAGATAACTTAGTATCTAAATTATACACATATTTAAAACAATTGAATTACAGATATTGTGTTATTTAATTTTACACATTCATTGAAAGACCAACTGACTTCTTGAGCATTTACTATGAGCCTTTATGGGACTTGTAATTAAGGAGAGATAAATTTTATATTTAGAAATGTAAATATACATAATGTAAAACTGTGAAGAGAAATTTGAAAGAAAAAATGTCATAATAAGAAATGGTTATGTAAATTCCAGAGGGTAAATTTCTAAAACAACAAATGGTGTATTTCAGAAAATGAAATAGTAGTTTTTCCTTAGTGTTTTTTCCCATTTATCAAATCCCCACATTATACAAAGCTCTGTATTGTACCAGTAGTAAATTATCAATGCCATTTATCTTCCTTAATGTATAATAAAAAGTATAGACTTGTACTCCTAAAAGAAATCTCAATTACTTCACATGCTGTTACTGCTCTTTCACAAATCTGGCAACTACTACTCAGATATTTATTATATATCAGTATATTTAATCATTTAAAAGTAACTCTTACATATATATGCACACATATACATGCATAGATGTATATGCATATGTAATTTACAAATTTTCAAAATATTTTGTTATATATACATATATTATAATGTATTGATAACTTAATAAAGATAAATGAAGCTAATATATAAGAAAGCTTATATTATTCATCGATTACACAATTCTGGACAAAATATTTATAAATTTTTGTAGTACTCGTCTTACTCATAAGCTGAATGCAATATGTGAATTAAGTAAATCAAAGTGTCTCATTGTTAATAGCTTCATGGATTAAACAAGGAATTAAGGGAAGAGTGGCTATACCCTCATCTTGATTTTGACAGCTCATGAATTGCTAATACCTTCTGGATTAAAATATATATAACTGGAAATCATTTGATTAAATAGTTAATGTCGTGATATTTTCACAATGGAATGTTTTTATTTAGTCTAGATGACATTCTGTATGCCATTTCTGATTGTAAGGTTATGAAGTATGTTTAAATAAAAAGATGTGTGTGACATATATTTATATAATCCTGCTTCTTGAGATAACAATGGCTATTATTTTTGAGATTTTAATTAGTATATTTATCTGAGAAATATCAAGAATGGTAATGATTGTAATAAAGCAGAAAAATCTCTGGACTTGAAGTAATTTATACCAGGTTTGATACATAATTTAATTAATGAGTCCCAATGTGACTTTGGACAATTGAAGTACCAGAGTTTCTATACATCTTGAGAAAATATTTCACCTAAGTAGTATAGTTACTGTAAAGATAAAATGAGATAATATAAGAAATTTTGTCATATAAAAAAGTGCAGGAAGAAAACCACACAACAATATTATTGTGATTTATCCAATTGTATAAAATTGCCTAAAATCAAATTAATGCATGGATTTAAAAACATACAATCCATTAATAATTCAAATTTTTAGATAGATAATGAGCTTAGGTTCATTTTCTTTACTATTTCTAAGATAAATTTTGCTCATATTTATTGTAATAATTCACTCATTTTAGTAATTTTCTAAATTATTAAGAGAATGTATACTGTAAGATTAAGTAGTAAAAAGCACCATAACATCTATTTTTGATTATTAAAAAAATTTAAAGCAGCTCATATAGAATTATGAGTAATTTTATACTTCAGTGTGTTTTACTGTAAAAATGTAGTTAGATTCTTACAAATTGCCTAACATCCTAATAATATGATTTGGAATCTCTCATGAATATATAACAACATGCTTTTGATATCATGGAAATATGTAGCAAACATAAGTGAACATAAGTTCTGTGTTTAAGAAATTTAAATTGTAAATATTTCAAGTAGATACTATTTTAAAACCTAAGTTAATAAATATGAAAATGTAAAAAAAAAAAAAAATACTGTTCCACTTCTGACCTTCCCAAATCTTATATCCTGACATTTCAAAACACAGTCATACCTTTTCAAATGTCCCCCGAAGTCCTAATTCATTCCAGTTCTAACCCAAAAGTGCAAGTCCAAAATATCATCTGAGACAACTGAAAGTCCTTTCCATTTATGAGCTTGTAAAATCAAAAGCAAATTAGTTACTTCCTAGATACAATGGGGGTACAGGCGTTGGGTGAATATACTCATTCCAAATGGGAGAAATTGGCCACAATGAAGAGACTACAGGCCCCATGCAAGTCTGAAATCCAGAGGGGCAGTCAAATCTTAAGCTCCAAAATGACCTTCTATGACTTCATGTCTCACATACAGGTTATGCTGATGCAAGAGGTGGGTTCCCATGATCTTGGGCAGCTCTGTCCCTGTGGCTTTACAGGGTACGGTCCCCATCCCAGCTGCTTTCATGGACCAGCATTGAGTGTCTGTGGCTTTTCTAGGCACAGGGTGCAAACTCTCAGTGGATCAAACACTCTGGGGTGTATAGGATGGTGGCCTTCCTCTCATAGCTCCACTAGGCAGTACCCCAGTGGGGTCTCTGTGTGGAGGCTCCCACTCCATATTTCCTTTCCATACTGCCCTAACAGAGGTTCACCATGAGGATTCCACCCCTGCAGCACACTTCTGTCTGGACATGCAGGCATTTCCATGCATCCTCTGAAATCTAGGTGGAGATTCTCAAATCTTAACATCTGTGCACCCACAGGCCCAACACCAAGTGGAAACTGCCAAGGCTTGGGGCTTGCATCCTCTGAAGCCACAGCTTGTACATTGGCCTGTTTTAGCCACGGCTGGAGTCGCTGTGATGCAGGGCACCAAATCTGAGGCTGCACACAGTACAGGGCCCTGAACCCAGCTCAGAAAACAATTTTTCCCTCCCAGACCTCCAGGCCTCTGATGAGAGGGGATGCCACAAAAAATCTCTGACATGTCCTGGAGACATTTTCCCAATTGTCTTGGTCATTAGCATTTGGCTCCTTGTTACTTATGCAAAGTTCTGCAGCTGGCTTGAATTTCTCCCCCAAAATGGGGTGTTCTTTTCTAGTTTATCATTAGACTGCAAATTTTTCAAACGTTTATGCTCTGTTTCCTCTTGAACATTTTGCCGCTTAGAAATTTCTTCCACCTGATATCCTAAATCATCTCTCTCAAGTTCAAAATTCCACAGATCTCTAAGGCAAAATGATGCCAATTTCTTTGCATAATAAGAGTGACCTTTACTGCAGTTTTCACCAAGTTCTCATCTCCATCTGAGAACATCTCAATCTGAACTTCATTGTCCATATCACTATCAGCATTTTGATTAAAGCCATTCCACAGGTATCTAGGATATTCCAAACTTTCCCACATCTTCCTGTCTTCTGAGCTCTCCAAGTCTCTAGGAAGTTCTGTTGTACCTGAGCGAGTTAGAGAGAAAGGCCACACTTAGAGACAAATTTAGGAGTCCTTTATTAGCCGGCGACACAGAGAGGGCTAATGCTCGAAATTCTCTTGGCCACGAAGAAGGGACTTGATTTCCTTTTATACTTTGATTTAGAGAGGCGAGGGAGAGCTTAATTGCAGCAATTCTACAGAAGTAAAAACATGCAAGAAGTTAAAAAAAAGACAAACGGTTACAAGGAAACAAACAGTTCCAGGTGCAGTGGCTCTAAATCTATCACAAGGCAATAGGTATGGGGGACTCTGCCTGATACAAACACAGGGCTTTATGGTGTTATTTCTTGAGCAAAATCCTGGGAACTTCATGCATTGCTTGCTTCATTACCTTATCAGTTAACTGGACTTTTTGATATGTTGAGAGTCAGTTTACACGAGTTAACTCATTGAGGAAAGAGATGGGTAAGGAGTCCTTGATGTTTTGTAAATGAAGGAGCCAAATGGAGTTCGTCTGGTTTTCTCAGCTAAGGGAGAGTCTATTCATGTGGAAACAAGGCTAGGTAGTTAAGGGGAGTCTATAAACAAGGTTAGGTATTACAGTTCCAAAATTTCCCTCATTTTCTGTCTTCTTCTGAGCCTTCCAAACTGTTCCAACCTCTGCCTGTTACCCAGTTCCAAAGTCTCTTTCACATTTTTGTTATGTTTACAGCAGTTCCCCACTCCTGGTATCAATTTACTATATTAGTCCATGCTCACATTGAAGTAAAGACATACTCAAGACTGGGTAATTTATAAAGGAAATTGGCTTAATCGACTCACAGTTCTGGATGGCTGAGGAGGCCTCAGGAAACTTACAACCATGACAGAAAGGGAAGCCAGCATATCCTTCCTTACATGGTGGCAGGGAGAAGAAGAATGAGCAAAAAGGGAGAAAGCCCCACACAAAACCATCAGATCTTGTGAAAACTCATATATTATCACAATATTAGCATGGAGGTAACTGCCCCCATGATTCAATTACCTCACATTGGGTTTCTCCCATGACACATGAGTATTATGGGAATTACAACACAAAATGAGATTTGGGTGGGGGCAGAGGCAAATCATATCTACATCTCTCTGGGGTGCAGCCCCAGGAGGCAAGTGAAAGACCTTTGGCCACAATCACTGCTAAGTTCTCTTCCTCTACCACCTCCAAGTTGTGGAACAAACATAAATCTTGAGATTGTCACAAATGCAGTGAGCAGCCTGAGAGTGCCAAGCCATAATCTATAGCCACCACTCAAGTGGGTGAGGAGCCCACAAATTCAGAACATTGAGGAGAATCATGGATGCAACTGTGAGAAAATACAGGAAAGCCACATGACTGGACAATGGCCTACCAACTGACCACTCTACCTAAGTGCCACCAACTTGATTGCACCTCAAACTTCAACACTAAGAATACTTTGGTAACATACCTTCCTGTGAAACCAAAGACAAGAATCAGTCAATAATGATGACTCTGCACAAAGTCTCGACCCTGTGCAAACACCAGAAAAGAAGTCCACTGACTGAACTCAATTTACACCACAGATTAAGAAGAAAAAACACCCGCACAACCTGATGAGAAAGAACATGGCAAGAACTCTGGTAACTCAAGTGGCCAGAGTTACTTATGTTCATAAAATGACTTCACTAGTTTTCCAACAAAGGCTCTTAACAAGACTGAGATGGCTGAAATGACAGAAATAGAATTCAGAATATGGGTAGGTGGGAAGATCACTGAGGTTCAGGAGAACAGCAAAACTCAATCCAGGAAAACTAAGAATCACAATAAAATGATACAAGAGCTACTAGACAAAATAGCCAGTATTAAAAAGCACCTAATTGACCTGATAGAGCTGAAAAACACACCATAAGAATTTCCCAAATGCAATTACAAGTATTAAAAGCAGAATAGATGGAGCTGAGGAAGATAATCTGAGAGCTTGAAGACAAGCTCTCTGAAATAGACAGACAAAAAAAAAATATATATATATATATAAATATAAATAAAAAGGAATGAACAAAACCCTCTAAGAAATATGGGATTATGTTAAGAGGGAAATTTATGAATAATTGGTATCAGTGAAAGAGGTGGGGAGAAAGCAAACTAATTGTAAAACTTATTTTAGGATATCTTCCATGGAAACCTCCCCACCTCACTAGACAGGCCAACATTCAAATACAGGAATTACAGAGAAAGCCAGCAAGATACTACACAAGAAGATCATTCTCAAGAAACATAACCATAAGATTTTCCAAGATTGAAGTATAGAAAGGATGTTAAAGGCAGCTAGACAGAACGGGCCAGTCACTTACGAAGGTAACACTCTCAGGCTAACACAGAACCTTTCAACAGGAACTTTACAATCCAGAAGAGACTGAGGTTCTAAATTCAACATTCCTAAAGAAAAGAAATCTCCAATCAAGAACTTCACATAGAGCCAAACTAATCTTTATAGGTATAGGAGAAATAAAATCATTTTCAGGCAATCAAATGCTGACAAAATTAGTTTCCACCAGTTCTGCCTTGCATGTGCTACTGAAAGAAGCACTAAATATGAAAAGGAAACACTGTTACTAGTCACTATGAAAACACTTAAGTATACAGGACAGTGACACTATAAAGCAACCACATAAACAAGTCTGCATAATAACCAGCTAAAAACACAAGGATAGGGGCAAATCCACACATATCAATATTAACCTTGAATGTACATTGGCTAAATGCCCCAATTAAAAGGCAAAAAGTGGCAAGCTGAATAAAAAAGCAAGACCAAATTGTATGCTGTCTTTAAGAGACCCATCTCGCTTGCAATGACAACCATATGCTCAAAATAAAAGAAGGGAGGAAAATTTACCAAGTAAATGGAAATCAGAAAAAAAGCAAGGGTTGCAATTCTAATTTTAGATGAAACAGACTTTAAGCCTACAACAATCAAAAAAGACAAAGAAAAGCATTACATAATGGTAAAGGATTCAATTCAACAGAAAGACCTAACTATTCTAAATATATATGCACTAAACACATGAGCCCCCAGATTCATAAAGCAAGTTCTTAGAGAACTATGAAGACACTTAAATGCTTACACAAAAATAGTGGAAGACTTCAACACTCTACCTATAGTATTATACAAAATATTAAGGCAGAAATTTAACAAAGCTATTCAGGACCTGAATAATGGAACAAATAGACCCAATAGACAACTATAGAACTCTCCACCCAAAAACAATAGAATAAACATTCTTCTCATCTGCACATACACATCCTCTAAAATGGACTACACAATCAAACATAAAACAATCCTCAGCAAATGAACAAAACCTGAAATCATACCAACCACACTCTTGGACCACAATGCAATAAAAATAGAAATGAAGATTTAAAAAATTGCCCCAAACCATACAATTACATGGAAATTAAGCAACCTACTCCTGAACGACTTTTGGATAAATAACAAAATTAAGGCAAAAATCAAGAAGTTCTTTGAAACTCATGAGAACAAAGATGCAACATGCCAGAATCTCTGAGACACAGCTAAGGCAGTGTTAAGAGGGAAATTCATAGCACTCAATGTCCACATCAAAATCCTAGAAAGGTTTCAAATTAACAACCTAATATCACAACTGAAAGAACTAGAGAAGGGAGAGAAAACCAACTCCAAAACTAGAAATAAGAAAACAAGTAACCAAAAATCATAAGTCAATTGGAGGAGACTGAGATACAAAAAACCATTGAAAAGATAAACAAATCCAGGAGTTTGTAGATTTTTAAAATTTAATAAGATAGAAAGACCACTAGCTTGAATAACAAAGAAGAAAACAGAGAATATCCAAAAAAAAACCAAAACTAGAAATGAAAAAGGGGGACATAACCATGGACCCCACAAATTACAAATAACCATCAGGAACTACAATTAACACGTCTAGGGACAAAAGCTAGGAAAAGCTATGAGAAATTGATAAATTTGTGGACACATACACATTCCTCCTAAGACTGAAACAGGAAGAAATTGAAGCCCTGCACAGAATCACAGTGAGAAATGAGGTTGAATTAGTAATAAATAGCCTACTAACTAAAATAAATGACCACTAACCAGTAATAAATGTTCTACTGTCTATCTCAGGACCAGCTGGATTCACAGCCAAATTCTATCAGATGCAAAAAGGAGAGGGAGTACCATTCATCTGAAACTATTCCAAAAAAATTAAGGAGGAACTCTAGGCCAGAATTATCCCATTACCAAAACTTGGCAGAGGTGCAATAACAAAAGAAAACTTCAGGCAAATTCTCTTGATAAACATTGATGCAAAAATCTTCAGCAAAAACAAACTGAATCCAGCACCACATCAAAAAGCTAATCCACCGTGATAAAGTAGGCTTTATTCTTGGGTTGCAAGGTTAGTTCAACATATGCAAATCGATAAATGTGATTCATCACAAACAGAACTCAAGACAAAAACAACAGGATTATCTCAATAGATGCAGAAAAGGCTTTTGATAATACTCAACATGTTAAAAACTTTCAATAAACAAGATATTGAAGGAACATACCTCAAAATAATAAGAGCCATCTATGATAAACCCACAGCCAACATCATACTGATTGGGAAAAAGTTGAAAACTGGCACAAGACAAGGATACTATTCCTATCATAAAAACACATTTGCATGCATGTGTTCATTGCAGCACTATTCACTACAGCAAAAACATGGAATCAACCTAAACACCCACCAATGGTAGACTGAATAAAGAAAATGTGGTACATATATACCATGGAATACTATGCAGCCATAAAATAGAACAAGATTGTGTTCTTTGCAGGGACATGGGTGGAGCTGGAGGCCATTATCCTTAGCAAAATTTTGCAGAAAAAGTAAATCAAATGTCACATGTTCTCACTTATATGTGAGAGCTAAATGATGATAATACATGGACATAAAAAGAGGAAGAACAGACACTGGGGCTTACTTGAGGGTGGAGGATGAGAGGAGAGACAAATTCAGAAAAAATATTTATTTTGTACTAAGTTTAATTTCCAGGTGATACAATATTCTGTACACCAGCCCCATTTGACACGAGTTTACTTATATAAGTATATAAGTATATAAGTATATAAGCTGAATTCTACCAGATGTATAAAGAAGAACTAGTAACAATCCTACTGAAACTATTCCAAAAAATTGAGGAGGATAACTGTGTTCTGCTCATTCTATGAAGCCAGCATCAGCCTAATACTAAAATTTGGCAAAGGCATGACAAACTAAGAAAACTCAAGGTCAATATCCCTGATGAACTTAGACCCAAACATCCTCAACAAAATACTAACCAACTGAATTCAGCAGCATAGTAAAAAGCCAATTCACCACAAACAAGTAGATTTTTTTTTTTTTTTTTTTTACTGGGATGCAAGTTTGGTTACCTCTCGATCAATGTGATTCTCCACATAAGTAGAATTAAAAGCAAAAACTACATGGTCATCTCAATAGACACAGAAAATGCTTTCAATAAAATTCAGCATTCCTTCATAAAAAAATCTCTCAACAGAGTAGGCATTGAAAGAACTTACCTCAGAATATTGACAGCCAACTATGACAAACTCATAGCCAATATTATATTGAATGGGCTGAATGGGCAAAACCTGGAATTATTCCCCTTGAGAAATGGAACAAGGCAAGGATGGGCACTATTGCCACTACCATTCAGCATAGTAATGAAAGTAATGAAAGATTTGATTGTCTGAACGATTAGGCAAGACACAAGAAAGTAAAAGGTATCCAAATGAGAAAAGGAGAAATTAAACTCTCTCACTGTTGGTGATATAATTATATATCTAGAAAACCACAAAGACTGGTGAAAATCTACTAGAACTGATAAACTATTTTAGTAATGTTTCAAGATATAAAATTAATGTATAGAAGTCAGTAGCACTTGTATACAAAAATAATGCCCAGGCTAAGTGTAAATCAGGAACACAGTCCTATTTACAATAGCAACACATACCAAGAAATGAAATACCTAGGAATACAGTTTACTGAAGAGGTCTACCAAAGTTCTGTACAAGAACTACAAAATGCTGCTGAAAGAAATCAGAGATGACACAAATAAAAGAAAAACACTCCATGCTTATGTATTGGAAGACTCAATATTATTAAAATAGCCATATTGCAAAAAGCGTTTTATAGATTCAACCCTATTCTTATCAAACTACCAATGTCACTTTTCATAGAACTAGAAAAAAGCTATTTTAAAATTCATATGGAACAAAAAAAGAGCCCAAATAGCCAAAGCAATCCTAAGCAAAAAGAACAAAGCTAGAATCATCAAACTACTGGACTTCAAACTATATTACATGGCTACAGTAACCAAAAGAGCCTGGTACTGGTATAAAAGCAGACATTTAGACGATGGAACAGAATAGAAAACTCAGAACTAAAGCCCCTTACCTAACAAAGCCAACAAAGACAAATGATGAGGAAAGGACTCCCCATTCAATAAATGATGCAGGAAAACTGGATAGCCATATGCAGAATAATGAAACAAGAGCCTTACCTCTCACCCTTCACAAAAATTAACTCAAGATGAATTAAAGATTTAAATACAAGAACTCAAACTATAAAAATCCTAGAAAGAAACCTAGGGAATACCTTTCTCAACATTAGCCTTGGCAAATAATTTTTGGCTAAGTCCTCATCATAGCGGGACAATTGGGGTAAAGTGGCTAGACCATGTTGCTGTGTGTGTTGACTTACTGGAATATGCTCTTGTGAGAATGGGACTTAATCTCAGACAATTCTACCAGAGGATTAACAGCAAAGTGCTCTCTACCGCTGCAGCATTTCAAACATGTGGGGGAGAAAAATTCCTTCACTCCTGTGAGAAGAGTTGCATGACACACATTATCTTTTACAACTGTTTTAAACTACGCTAATTAATCTTTGGCCTGCCTAATAGACATCTGCTTCTTTTCACCAAGGAGCTCACTAACATGATGAGTAGCAGTGAAGAAATCAAAATTCATTCTAACTGTACTTTTGTACTCATTTGTAAACGTATAAAACTGTGTTTTCTATCTGGGATTTCCTTAGCAATAATAAATTTGCCGAGTAACATACTTTTTCCATATTTGTCAACAGAGGGACACAAATTTTTATGTAGTTAATTCAGAGGAGAAGGTCTTATCTACCAAAATAGCCTATAATATTATTGAAAACAAAGACTATCTTTTTTTGTTTCTATAATTCCTAAAGTATTTAGAAATATGAATAATTATGCATAGGTGGCATAAATAGACAATAGGGACATAAATATAACAATTCTACATGTGTTTAATTAAAATGTACTGCTATATTATTACATCTATTAGCTTAGTTTCTTTGTAAAGACCTCAGACCCAACAATCTAATAATGCCTAAAAAACCTGCATAATTAGTATGAGAGGTATAGTTGTGTCCTGATTTCTAATTCTCATTCCTCTATCTATGAATCTCATTATTAAAATTAATTCTCCTGGGTATAGAAATATTAGATAATAATCAAGGCCATGTGAGGAGTATCATGAAATATTAAAGTCTCATTAAAACATCAGCACAATTCAGTACCCAACATTCACAGAGATACAAACTGGGTTACTTCCTTCATCAGGACTGAGTGCAGTTATCTAAATAACCTTAATTATTCTGTAGATGATCCAAATGCTAAGCATCATAACTTTTTTTCATGATAATCTGGATTTATCAATCTCAAGATGAACCGTTTAACTTCTTTTTAAAAATTATCTTTTCAAGGACTTTGTTATATCCTTATTGTCAAAATTTATCTTCCCCAACATTCATTTTTAGACAAGTTAAAAAATTGAATTCAGAATCATAGTCATCTAGGAGACACAATAAATTTTCTGTTACTCCTTAATTATACCGGGTTTTCATTATTATTTATTTTCTTGAAACAATAAAAATCATTTCACCATTTGTTTAAAATGATACAAAGTGAAATAAACCAATTAATTCTAATAAGTTTATTATTTTAGGTTGTAATCAAATATATAATATGAATGATGCATAAAATTTATTAATATACTACATGTATGTCTATAGTAAATATTTTTTCCTCCTTTATCAAATACAGTTTTACTATTTTAAAACAGATTAATAGCATGTTCTTTATTTTGAACCACATTAACAGATATCCTTAATAAATATCACTTTATTGCATATACCTAATATAAAATATAAATTAGGAGTTTAAATCAAAATGTCATTAATTATCTCATCCTTGTATTAATCCATTCTATCAACTTATTTGCAATTTATGATTTATGCAATGTTGAAAGTAGGCACTGTGTAGTTAAAGTAATCACTCTTACCATATTGTCATTTAGGAGAAAAAAATGTCAAGGAAAGAATGAACAGATCAAAGGATCAATATAATTTCTATGGATTACTAATGTTTTCAACTTAACTTTAGATAACATGCATTTTATAACTTTCTACAACATTGACTATACTATATGAATTATAACAAAGTATAACAAAAAAAAAGCACAATAGTCAGAAACTCCCATATTAAAGTACCCATTGAGTTCAATGTGGTCTGCTTTGACCAGATTTTTATTCCATCTTACTGGATGGCAAACAGTGAATGAGAGATGTATGAAGGGCTCATCTAAGGGACACAAAAATATACAGTAATGTATAAATTATACGTTCTACTATATTAGATTTTGGATCAATTTTTTATCTTGGGATAAATCTGTCTCTGAGAAAGTTATCACAAGCAACAGACACATGACTAAACAAAAAATAAACATGCATTTTATAAAATTTCCTATACTATATAAGAAGTAAAATCATGGCAACAGTCTTCAGAAAGACCTGAGATGCTCTAGTAGGAGAATACTTATTTCTGTTATTCTACTCTTGAAGTAACACTACATGTTTTTCTCATAACACAAATTCCAAAGAAAGTTAATGTCTTTGGCTCCTTGCCAAAGATAATCCTTGTCTGTGGATTATCTTCTTTGGGTTTAAGAACTTTTCATTCTCTAAGTTGCTCCTGCTAAAGACCAGAGCAGGAAGTAAGTGAGAAATACCTTCTGTTTTATTGAATGTCTATCAAATCCCAAGTAGCCTCCTGTGATTGTTTTTCCCTCTTACCAATTTATCATTGCCAACTCAATCTGCATCTCAATAACTTTTA
>NW_012099032.1:250813-252583 GCF_000951045.1 Mandrillus leucophaeus
CCAAACATCCTCAACAAAATACTAACCAACTGAATTCAGCAGCATAGTAAAAAGCCAATTCACCACAAACAAGTAGATTTTTTTTTTTTTTTTTTACTGGGATGCAAGTTTGGTTACCTCTCGATCAATGTGATTCTCCACATAAGTAGAATTAAAAGCAAAAACTACATGGTCATCTCAATAGACACAGAAAATGCTTTCAATAAAATTCAGCATTCCTTCATAAAAAAATCTCTCAACAGAGTAGGCATTGAAAGAACTTACCTCAGAATATTGACAGCCAACTATGACAAACTCATAGCCAATATTATATTGAATGGGCTGAATGGGCAAAACCTGGAATTATTCCCCTTGAGAAATGGAACAAGGCAAGGATGGGCACTATTGCCACTACCATTCAGCATAGTAATGAAAGTAATGAAAGATTTGATTGTCTGAACGATTAGGCAAGACACAAGAAAGTAAAAGGTATCCAAATGAGAAAAGGAGAAATTAAACTCTCTCACTGTTGGTGATATAATTATATATCTAGAAAACCACAAAGACTGGTGAAAATCTACTAGAACTGATAAACTATTTTAGTAATGTTTCAAGATATAAAATTAATGTATAGAAGTCAGTAGCACTTGTATACAAAAATAATGCCCAGGCTAAGTGTAAATCAGGAACACAGTCCTATTTACAATAGCAACACATACCAAGAAATGAAATACCTAGGAATACAGTTTACTGAAGAGGTCTACCAAAGTTCTGTACAAGAACTACAAAATGCTGCTGAAAGAAATCAGAGATGACACAAATAAAAGAAAAACACTCCATGCTTATGTATTGGAAGACTCAATATTATTAAAATAGCCATATTGCAAAAAGCGTTTTATAGATTCAACCCTATTCTTATCAAACTACCAATGTCACTTTTCATAGAACTAGAAAAAAGCTATTTTAAAATTCATATGGAACAAAAAAAGAGCCCAAATAGCCAAAGCAATCCTAAGCAAAAAGAACAAAGCTAGAATCATCAAACTACTGGACTTCAAACTATATTACATGGCTACAGTAACCAAAAGAGCCTGGTACTGGTATAAAAGCAGACATTTAGACGATGGAACAGAATAGAAAACTCAGAACTAAAGCCCCTTACCTAACAAAGCCAACAAAGACAAATGATGAGGAAAGGACTCCCCATTCAATAAATGATGCAGGAAAACTGGATAGCCATATGCAGAATAATGAAACAAGAGCCTTACCTCTCACCCTTCACAAAAATTAACTCAAGATGAATTAAAGATTTAAATACAAGAACTCAAACTATAAAAATCCTAGAAAGAAACCTAGGGAATACCTTTCTCAACATTAGCCTTGGCAAATAATTTTTGGCTAAGTCCTCATCATAGCGGGACAATTGGGGTAAAGTGGCTAGACCATGTTGCTGTGTGTGTTGACTTACTGGAATATGCTCTTGTGAGAATGGGACTTAATCTCAGACAATTCTACCAGAGGATTAACAGCAAAGTGCTCTCTACCGCTGCAGCATTTCAAACATGTGGGGGAGAAAAATTCCTTCACTCCTGTGAGAAGAGTTGCATGACACACATTATCTTTTACAACTGTTTTAAACTACGCTAATTAATCTTTGGCCTGCCTAATAGACATCTGCTTCTTTTCACCAAGGAGCTCACTAACATGATGAGTAGCAGTGAAGAAATCAAAATTCATTCTAACTGTACTTTTGTACTCATTTGTAAACGTATAAAACTGTGTTTTCTATCT
>NW_012099032.1:254708-263989 GCF_000951045.1 Mandrillus leucophaeus
TTAAGAACTTTTCATTCTCTAAGTTGCTCCTGCTAAAGACCAGAGCAGGAAGTAAGTGAGAAATACCTTCTGTTTTATTGAATGTCTATCAAATCCCAAGTAGCCTCCTGTGATTGTTTTTCCCTCTTACCAATTTATCATTGCCAACTCAATCTGCATCTCAATAACTTTTAGTGCACTTAACTTTACGAAAATATTTACTTATTATATTTGCTGATAGCTCAAAAATTCTATTGGTATAAGAGTAAGGAGAGAAGAAAGATTAGAGGCATTGAAACTAAAATAAAAATGAGAAAAATAAAAAGATGGTTAAGTGGATGAAAATTTTATAAATAGATAAACATGGCAAACGATCAAGTCAGCTTGAAGTATGTGGAGAGTTGATGTGATGGTAAAGCAAAAAGTTCCATGATGCTGTTAGAAGTCTGAGGGAAGAGAGGAGGAAAATTATCATCAAAACTAATTATTTAAATCCAAATTATATATTTTTTAATGCTCTATAGAAAAAAATATTAGATACAAGAATATAATAAAATACAGTAAATTGACGGATGCATAAGTGTGCGTATGACATTTAGAAGCAGCTAGCAATGAGTCAAAAACAACGCTGGAAACATGCTAAGTGAACTAACTCAGGAGAGGAAAACCAAACATCCTATGTTCTCACTCATGTGGGAGCTAAACTATGAGGACACAAAGGTATAAGAACGATACAATGGACTTTGGGGACTCAGGGGGAAAGGTGGGAGGAGTGTGAGGGATAAAATACTACGCACTAGGCACAGTATACAGTGCTCGGGTGTTGGGTGCACTAAAATCTCCAAATACAACACTAAAGAACTTACTCGTGTAACCAAACACAACCTGTTCCCCCAAAAACCACTAAAATAAAAACATAGAACGGGCGTGGTGGTTCACGCCTGTAACCCCAGCACTTTTGGAGGCTGAAGTGGGCAGATCACGAGGTCAAGAGATTGAGACCAGCCTAGTCAACATGGTGAAAACCCGTCTCTCCTAAAAATACAAAACATTACCTGGGTGTGGTGGCGGGTGCCTATAATCCCAGCTACTTGGGAAGCTGAGGCAGGAGAATAGCTGGAACCCTGGAAGTGGAGGGTGCAGTGAGCCGAGATCACACCACTGCATTCCAGCCTGGCAACAGAGTGCGACTCCGTCTCAAAAAAATAAAATAAAATAAAAACATAAAAACATAAAATGACAAAAAAAGAACAAGAAAATTGGTAACAAATTAGGTAATAAAAACAAGGTCAATGTTTTATTCAACTGAATTCCTCTATGAATTTATAAGTTCTATCTAAAAACTAGCTTATATTTTACCTTTAAAAATAATCTTTAATTTGGGATAAGGTTCAATATGAAGATATCTCATTAGAAAACTATTAATGACACTTTACTTGCCGTCCATCTCTTCTTGTAGACAAATGGCTACATGTTTGACTATAGATATAGATATAGATATATAGATAGATATTTTATACATAGTACGTTAATAATGGGTAGTTTTAAATTTCTCATTTTAACATTCATAAGTTAGAGAGTTGACACTATGCGTGTTCACTCAATTCTCCTCTTATTTTTCCTTTTTTCTTCCTTCTTTAGGTAAATTGCACATTTAATAAAAAGACGAGAAAATATGATACTGATGTGAAAGCTGTTCCTAATTACATGATTTGCTCAAAGCTCATTATTTTTTGCATAATAATGACAGATAATTTAAACTTAATGCATAGGCAATTTCTTTGAATATCTACACCAATAGCTTTAGAAAGTCAGTGATCTCAGGGCTGACGTAAGAATTTCTAGGACAAATTGAGAACTGAACTAAAATTTCATTGTCCTGTAACTTCTTCCCAATTTTTTTTTCTTATGTTTGCTCAGTGAGTTAAAAATTTCTCAAATATTAAAGATTATTTTATTTTTTTGAGACGGAGTCTCACTCTGTTGCCAGGCTGTAGTGCAGTGGTGTGATCTCGGCTCACTGCACCCTCCGCCTCCCGGGTTTAAGCGATTCTCCTGCCTCAGCCTCCTGAGTAGATGAGACTACAGGTGTGCCACCACGCCCAGCTAATGTTTTGTATTTTTAGTAGAGACGGGGTTTCACCATGTTGGCCAGGATAGTCTCAAACTGTTGACCTCATGATCTGCCCACTTCAGCCTCCCAAAGTGCTGGGGTTACAGGCGTGAGCCCCCGCGCCAGTCCTGTGTTTTTATTTTAGTGGTTTTTGGGGAACGGATGGTGTTTGATTACATGAATAAGTTCTTTAGTGTTGTATTTGGAGATTTTGGTGACCCAACACCCGAGCATTGTATACTGTGCCTAGTGTGTAGTCTTTTATCCCTCCCACCCCTCCCACCTTTCCCTCTGAGTCCCCAAAGTCCATCGTATCATTTTTATACCTTTGTGTCCTCATAGTTTAGCTCCCACATGAGTGAGAACATAGGATGTTTGGTTTTCCTCTCCTGAGTTAGTTCACTTAGCATGTTTCCCAGCGTTCTGAGTTTTGACTCATTGCTAGCTGCTTCTAAATGTCATACACACACTTCTGCATCCGTCAATTTACTATATTTTTTTTATTATATTCTTGTATCTAATACTTTTTCTATAAAGCATTGAAAACAGTATAAAATTTGGAATTAAAGAATTGGTTTTGACGATAACTTTCCCCCTCTCTTCCCCTCAACTTCAAATAGCATCATGCAACTTTTTGCTTTGCTATCAGCTCTTCACATACTTCAATCTGCCTTGATCATTTGCCATGTTTATCTATGTATAAAATTTTCATCCACTTAACCATCTTTTTATTTTTCTCATTTTTATTTTAGTTTTAATGCCTCTAATCTTTCTTCTCTCCTTACTCGTATACCAATAGAATTTTTAAGCTATCAGAAAATATAATAGGTTCATAGTCCATAGCAATACAATAAATGTCATGCATATTGTTTTTCTCATATTCTTGCCTACTCTACCCTTAGTTTGAGGAGAAGATGGCCTGATGCCCTGAGCTAAAGACATTTCTAGCCAATGGGGATTATTTTATTTTTTAGGGTCCTGTTCTGAGACTTGATTGACAGCCACAGTTGCTTTGACCTCCTAGAGGTCCCAGCATAAATGGAAAAAAAAAAAAAAAGTTAGAAATATAGAGCTCTAAATAAAAGATGAAAACATGGGAGACAGTGATGCACTGTTTCAAGACAGTTGAAAAGACAACTTTGATGATAATTTACTATTTGTTCCTCTTCTAATGCATGCTACCACATTATATTTATTCTTAGTATAGCCTCTCACATAACTTAAATGATTTCCTTATTATTACTCAGCATAGTACCACCAGAATCCTTCTTTATTAAGTATTAATTTAGTGCTTAACAAGTATCTAGTATTTTAGAAGGACTAGTGGATAATAATTGTAAGTAATACATAAATGTACTTATAATTATTAGATAATGAGAATGTTTAGCATAACTTTGTATTAAGTATTGTTGTAGAAATGAACATAGAGCTGTAAAAAAGAATAGGTTTGCCAATTAGTACTTTTCAGACTTGAGATTTAAATTTTTCCACAAGTGTTAGAAGAAGAAAGAGCAGCAGAAACAGCAAATGTAAACATTCTGAGGTTAGTACATACTTTCAACTGTGCCAGTATGATTTAAGCATAATCAGTTAGGCTTAGTGTGACATGGGCTGAGGTTTGAATAAAGTCACTGTAATGCACAACCTTGAGAGCCAGGAAAAGAAACACAAATTTAATTCTAAAGGCAATGAAGAGCAGTATGTGACAGATTTTAGTGGGATGAGCCACTTAATCCAATTTATATTTTAAATGATTGAATTTATTGCTCAGTGGCAAACTTTGCTACCTGTAGTATGGCCCATGGAGAAACAGTATCAACACCAACTGGAAGCTTGTTAGAAATGCAGAATCTTTGGCTCCACTGCAGACCTGCTGAATCAAGTCAACATTTACAAATTTCCAAGAGAATCCTTATATAATGAAATACGAGAAGCACTGGTTTAAGACACTCTTCTTTGATCCCACTGATTTTGTGCTGCTACAGACAAATTAGAGCCCTCCACAGGTCTCATCCTGCAGGTTTTTGTTTTTCCTTTTCTGTTTTTTTCTCAGTGCATCATGGCTTACCACATCATTTTATATCTTTCAAGTCTTCTTTTCTTCTCAGTTTCATCCTCATCCTGCTGGAGTGTATTTTCAAGTAATTGCCTCAGAAAGGGTTCAATGAAGGTATATCTGAATACGTGCACAGTCGAAGTTTGGCTGCTTTTAGAATTCAAGATTAAATACTTTTCTGCAGAACTGTAATGATATTTATCTATTCTAGAATCTGGCATTGCTCGTGATTAGTATGATGTTAACATGAAACTTGTTCTATTGTAAAGAATCTTTTTTTAATATTTTTTTTTATTTTTTGCTTTTACTCTGGAAGCTTTCATAAAAATTGTTAAAAACTTGGTGGTGTTACATGTGAATATTCTTAGAGTTGGGGGGTGTTTTCCTTAGTATTAATTTGATGATATCTTATTGTTTGTCTCTAGAAATCTTATTTGCGGTATATTGGACATCTAGTATTTATATATACATATTTTCCCATTGTTTTATATTTTGTATCTTTTTTTGTGAAAACAAACAAACAAACAAACAAACAAACAAAAAACCAGGCTTTTACATCTAGAAAGTGGCCTGACAGTGACAGCTAGGCCTTAGTGTTGTTAGAAACTGGCCTAACACTCCAAAGTAGGTTACATTGTTTTGTGGTGGACAAAAATAATTGCACAGACATCAACAGGAGACAAGATCACTATGAGACGGTGATAAAGTGAGACCAAAATAAGGTCACCGTACAACTCATAACTTATGAAATATATCCCTCTCTCAGCTCTCGTGAGTGATTGCAGCTGCCTGTGTTCTGCTCACGGTATGATACAATTTATTTAAATATTCAGTCGTAGAACTTCTCCTACCTCCTAACAGCACCCACTTCAAAGTGAATTCCAATTTCCATACACTTTTTCCAAAATGGCGCAATAAAAGTCCAAATCTAGTAACAGCTTCTTTCTAATACTCTCTTACTGAGACTATCCACCATGCCTTAAAGTGTGGTTCTGCCTCTGCAATTAGTAATCCACCCAACTTGTTCATCTACAGCTGTGCTTCTAGTGATCTTTTGCTGGAAGGCATTGATGAAAGTAGTCTCTTAAAATAGGGGCAATTTTAGTTTCACTTGACAAACTGGTAAACTGAAACTTTAAAAAGTTATTTGATTTATAGTGTATTTTTTATCAGAAATTATTTTCATTTCACATCTCCTCAGTGATGCATTTGAATTCTTGGTCAACCTAGAAATATTTACCCTCTTTAGTTTTATCTCATACTGCAGATATTGGCAAATCCTACATGCCTTCCTATAAAACTAATTATTATGTCTCTGTTCTACAGTGTTCTTACTTCAAGTTAGATAATTATGACTACTATGTTGAATGTGTGCACTACTTAAAGATCTTTAGGAAGCAAATGACTCACTTTAAAAATTTTTCTTCATTGTTAGTAATAAATCTTCAGCACTATAAGAGTCCTAAGGAAGGGGTTAAGAGAGATATCCTGGAATATCAAAGCACATGGGCAGCACTTTCTCCCCTTGAAATAAGAATTGGTACTGGTGACAGAAGGGATGCATATACATCAAGTCATGGGAACTTCGACTCAGAGATGTTTTAGGGGCCATGGATTCCAGGTCACTAATTTCACAGGTGGAGAAAATTGTGTGTATATACAAACACACACACACATATACACACCCAAAATAGTTTTTTTTTTAAGTTCATCAGATAATTTGTTCATGAAAAAAAATCTATCCTAATGGCAGTTGTGGATGCCAATATTGAGAAAATATTTAATTCTTGTTATTGGGAATGCTGAAAGGTGGTTTTTTTAAATCAGAATTTTAAACTACGTATCACAAAATTATAACACTCACACAATTAATAGTATTAAATTTCCATTGTATTTTATTATTCAATATATGTGACTCTAAGTTGCCTATATTAATTAATGTAATTTATTCTTATTGATATTTATTGCACAGAATAATATCCAACTTCTAAGAGAGCAAGAAAAATCTCCAGCTTAGTGATGTATTATTTACCACTCACTTTCTAATTAAACGTTTCAGTGGATGATTCTTTCTATTTAGTGGGATTTAATTTCATCTCTTCAATGACTAATTAGCCTGACTGTTGATATAAATCTCTGAGGAAGCAATATTTCTGTAAATCAGATTGTTCATATAATATACATTGTAGTGAAATATTATGCTCACTGTATTTTGGAAATTGTGAAAATGAAAGAGATTTAGAAGTCAATAAAATTCAATTTTGTTTTATACATTTCTTAACTAATGATTTTTTTAACATCTATTAAATATACTTTATATCTTTTGTAATCAGTGCTCTAAAACTTTGCAACATGATAGACTGCTGATTTTAAATTAGTAAATTGCTAAATTAGGTTCCCAGTGTAAGAATGATAACTGAACCTCTTTTGTACAAGTCATGCTTGGGCAGGATTAATCACTTCTACATCTTTGCAGACAATGTCATTTTTGTGCAATATAGGTATATTATATGACTAATTAAATATTGTGATTTATTGATCTTTGCAATATGTGATATGTGAGTGCCCATTCTTTATCTGACATTCCTCTACATGCTACAATTTCATCAGGAAAGGAAACAGACACAGTTTATGTTCTCATGGATTTTATAGTTTGCTGGAAAAATTCAGTACTTAAGAGCAAGCTAACATGGAAATACTGAATGAAGTGTTAACATGACTCTAGAAAGCAGTGGATGTTTTCAAAACATACAGGAAATACACTGTGAGCAAGGTCAAATGGCAGATTATAAATAGACTGATGAATCGTGAAGCACAAAAGGATATTTTAAAAGTCAATCTTTTATAATTGAATTGATGACAGTGTGAAGTTAGAAAGTCATGAATAATTGGAAATCAATGACATGTCAATGACATGTTGTAGGTTTGAACAGTTGAGAAAATAGTTCTAACATAGAAATAGGAGTGTGGCATGCAGAGAGGAGAATCATTTAAGGGATATGTGTAACCATCTACAGAAATACTATGAATGAATATACTGAAAAGTGGAAAGAAATCAAGTGCATGGGATATTCGTTAAGAGCAACCAAGAAAGAAATCTTGAGTAAAGGGGATGAAATTAAGTTTGTTAAATACTGATGAAAAAAACAAGAAATTTAAAGGTCTTGAACTGTAACTTGAACTGTGAGCCACATACGACTCACAGGTGTGATTAGCAAAAATAGAGTGTCTGTGAAGAAGTAGGAGCAATACTAGATTGGACAGTATGATGCAATATTGAATTATAAAGATATGTTTGCTGAAGAAACATGTTTAGCTTTGAAGAGTGGTAAATAGTTGGGGATAGCTATTGCGCTAATTTTACTAGTTTTTAATTTAAGAGATTTGAACTTTCTTAAATACTGATGAAGAGACTAATATAATTTGAATAAAAATAAGATACAGGAAATCAATAGCATGAACTTATCATTAAGGAAGCTGATTAAGGACACTATGCAGACAATGCAAATCATGATGTTAAAAAATTAGGAAGAGTATCAGCTTTCCATTGTGATGGGAGAATAAAACGGAATGTGTGCAAGCGTAGATAGATTTGCATATTTATAGAGGAAACTCCCTTTGAATTATTAATATTGTTCCATTGTCCTCCTTAAATCTTTGAACCTCCTTTCTCATACATACCCTTAGTAGTTAAGTCTTTGGCTGAGTATATTTAAGGGAGGGGGTTCAAAGATTTAAGAAGGGCTATGGAGCAATGTAAGATACTAACTACTTCACATCTATCACAATGGTTGAAAATTTTGAAAACTAACAAATTAAACGTAAATATGGTGGTGGAGCAACTCAGATCATTGTTGCCCTGCTTGTCAGAACGCAAAGCGATACAATCATTTAAGAAAACTGTTTGGTGGTTCATTTAAATTTAAATTTAAACTTACATATCTATATTGTGACCTAGCAATTCTATAGCTGGAAATTTGCACAAGGAAATGAAATACATACTCACAGAAAGATTTCTAAGAGAATGGTCATAGCAGCCATAATAAAAATTGCAAAATCAAAAGATAAGTAAAATATGCACCCATAGGATCACAGATAAAAAAATACAGTATCTTCATACAATGAGTTACCACTCAGAAAGGAAGAGCAATATACTACTCATGCATGCAAAACCACAGTTCATCTCAAAAACATTATGTTGAGTTAAAGTAGTTGGAAACAAAAGAATACATTCAATATAATTTTATTTACCTACATTTCTATAACAGAGTAAGCAAAATGAATCTTTGATAACATGAATTAAAAAGTGATCACATCATTAAAAATTGATAAGCCTCCTTGCCAGCATATACTAAATAAAAAAAGAGAGAAGGTACATAGAACAATAACTCCTTGTTTCTGCTTCCTTCCAACCCCTGAAAAACCACCATTCTGTTCTCTATTTCTGATAGTTCACTATTTCAGATACAGTATATAAGTGGAATCATAAAGTATTTGTCCTTCTGAGACTGGCTAATTTCACATAGTATAATATCCTCCAGGCTTATTCATGTTGTCACAAATAGTAGGATTTCCTTCTTTTTTAAGAAGAAAATTGTGTATGCATATATATTGTGTATATGTGATATGTATATATTTGTATATATATACACATATCACAAATTCTTTATTCTTTGATCTATCAATGGGCATTTTCGTTTTGTCCATATCTTGCCTATTATGAACAATGTTGCAATACACATAGAAGTGCAGGTGTCTCTTAGTTAACAATATGAATTTGTGCACTACAAATTTTGATAAAAGGGTACCTCTCATGTTAAGTATTGTTACCACAAAAGTATTTTTAAAAAGCACACGAGAAAAATTTTGAACATGATGGATAAATGTATTACCTTGATTGTAGTGATAGATCACTAATGTATGCATAGGTCCAAACTCAGCAAATTATGAATATCAAATGTGCAGTTTGTTTGTATGTCAACTATATCTTAATAAAGCCATTACAAAGAAAGGTGGCTCAGGAGGAAGAGAGAATGGTAGAAAGAAAAAGAAGGGAGAGAGAGAGAGAAGAAAAATTACTAATATCAGAAATGAAAGAGGGGACATTATCAACATCAAATGACACTAATAGGA
>NW_012099032.1:265924-266785 GCF_000951045.1 Mandrillus leucophaeus
GATATAAATTTTTAAAAATATGCACAATGTCTACATGGGGAAAACTACAAAGTCTCATTAAAGAAATCAAAGAAGAAAGAAAGAGAGAGAGGTTTTATGTTCATGGAGAGAAAGATCCAATATTTTGAACTTGCCATTTCTTCCCAATTTGATCTATAAATACAATATAATCACAATCAAAATCCCAGCAAGTTAATTTGGGCATAGCAACAAATTGATTCTAAAACTTACATAGAGAGGCAAAAAATCCAGAATAGCCAACACTATATTGAAAGAGAAGAACAAACTTTGATGGAGAACATTACCCAACTTCAAGATTTACAACAAAGCTACAGTCATCAAGATAGTGTTGTACTGGTAAAAGAATGGACAAACAGAACAAAATATAGAGCCCAGAAAGAGATCTACATAAACATAGTCAGGTGATAATTCAAAAAGGAGCAAACGTAATACAATAAGACAAACTAGTTTTTAAAACAAATTGTACCAGAAGACTTGAATATTCACATGTTAAAAAAAAAAGACTCTACACATTTTTATACCCTTTACAAAAATTAACTCATAATGGAACATACATAGATCTGAATGTAAAACATAGAACTATAAAACTCCTAAAAGATAACATAAGAGAAAACCTAGGTGACTTGGGAATGGGTGATACATTTTAGATATTACCATAAGGCATGCTTTATGAAATAAATAATTGATAAATAGATTTTATTAAACTTAAACTTACACTTTTTAAAAGACAACATCAAAAAAATGAAAAGACGCAGACTGCAAGAAATTATTTGTAGAAGCTAGATCTAATAAAGGACTATTATGTAAAATATGTAAAAGACTCTTAAAATTCAATAATAA
>NW_012099032.1:268695-274291 GCF_000951045.1 Mandrillus leucophaeus
TTCTAAAAAAAATCTTGAGAAAAAGAAAATGCATCTAGAACTTCCAGTAGATAATTAGGTAGTGATAATTTTAATGGACTTTAAAATGAAAGAATAATAGGCAACACATGGCCAAATTAAAATAATATTATTTTTTGTTAAAAGAAAATATATGACAGGGTATACAAATTTCTCAAAAAGAGGGAAGAACACCGGATGTTGACCCCTCTTAGATTATAACTACCAATCTTTCTATACTATTGATCTTGGTTTGTTGCAACAGGATTTGTTGTAGCTAAATGGAATATTTTATCTTAGTAAATTATTTTTTTAAAGTATATTCAAATAGCAACCACACTTCATTACTCAGGATGAATGAAAAACAGTGCTTTCACAATGTATTACTTAAGATTAATAGAATTCAAAACTAAATTTCACATAGAAATTCACTATGTAGAACAACTTTCATGACATTTAAAGTGTTAAATAACTATTCTTGTATTTATCTACCGAGATTTTTTATTATTCAAAGCATACCCAAATGCTGCCTTCTGAATTTTTAAAAAAAAATGAAAATAGGACCTTCATATCTTTGTACTTACTATGGATTTAAATATAGAACTTGACAAATGTCCCAGATTTTTACAATTTATTCATGTTTCCCAATGCTGATCAATCACAAACATTAACTGTACATTATTTTTCACTTTTAACACCGTTTAAACCACCACCAATTTACCACCTTTCTATTTCTTCCAAATATCTGTCAAAATATTTGCCCTCTGAGCAAATCTCAGACACCATACCAAAGTAATGGGCAGTAATATCAAGTAATTGGTTAGAATTTGGCACATCTCCCCATGTCTTATTTCTCAGAGAGCAAGCATATCATATTTTTTAGATTAATGGAAGAAAAAAAAAAGGAAAATCTTTCCCCTTCTTATTTTCCTCTAAAAAGTTATGTGACAGACTTAGTTACTTTGTGTACTTGTTTAAAATATTCTTATTTCTCCCATTTCTTTCCTATCCTTTGCTTTCCAATTTGCTGTGATTCTAGCTGGCTATTATATTAAATGCATTTTATTTTTCTTACAAATCTCTAGCTATTACATACATACATACTTATCTTACATAAGTTGAGATATATTTGAAACACAAAATTGGTGTTTACAAGTATGTCACACAGGAAATTTCTTAACATTGTACAGTATTTTTAATATCTTAAAATAAAGAACAAAGTATCAGTGCTGTGATAAATGGCACCATTTCAATTAAGGTATGACTCCTAGATCATCAATTTATAATTCAAAGCTTAGATACTATTAAAAAAAGCTGATGCTATTTTATTAAATCTCCTATTGACTTATTGTTTGAATCAATGAGAAACACCTGGTTTATACTTAATTTTAACTGATTTTCATACACAAAAATGCTACCATTTACCAACAATTGAAAAAAATTCTTATGTCATTCCTGATTGAAAGAATTACGAAGCCTTCTCAACATATTTTTTCTAAGTTTACAAAGCCTTGTAATTTTCCTTAGAAAATCTCCTAAGAGTGGAAAAGTCAGTTAGAAAGCTCCATTCTTGCTCTCTCAACATAAGAAGCAAATGTGTGGTGCTCTCTAATGTGGAAGAAATATTTAAGCAGATTTATTTTCAAATATACTTTATAAACTTCAGGAAAATAATGTCCCTTTGAGTTAAGAAGAAGGCATAATTGTCATAAACAGAAAGTAATAGGCCAATTTTTAATAAAAATATCTGTGTATATTTTCAGTGTTTAATCTCTCAGTCTGAAATGTTCAAATATTTGTACTTACTTTGTACAGGTGAAGGGAAAAGGTTCATTTATCTCTTTTTTTTCACAATATGCTGATTACACTTTTACTATAATTTACACAATAGCTTTGATTAATGTACAAAGACATATAGTTAATATATTTAACACACTTGAAATTTTCTTACTAGTTTCAGGATAAAATTGAAATTTCCCATGCAAAGGGTGCATGGCCTGTGTGTACTTCTTTTACCCTTCTACTCCCTCACTTAGCAAATTATGGTTTTTCCAAACATAAGACACAATCTGATGTATCTTTTGCTTAAGGCATATTCTTCCTCTGTGCTTGCTGTACCTCATGCCAGGAAAAATCCTCTTTACCTTTCAAACACCACTCAAATGTATCTTGGTGAATCTTTCCTAGTGAAACGGTCCCCACTCACCTCCACTTGTCTCCAGATAGAGTTAAATACTCTCTTTACTGTACATATGATATATGTTTATATTATTTTGCACAAGGTAGAGTTGTTTATATATCAATGTATCTTATTAGATTATAGTTATCTTGTTCACAGGGACTATTTACTATATGTCACTATATCTGCATCAGAAAAATTTGTTCCTGGCACATGATAGGCAAATAAAAACTCTCTCCTAAGGAAAAAAATGACTAATTGATTAACTCATTTCTGCCTGAGGTTGCAATTTTTCGAATTTGAAAAATCAGACCTTGACGATGACCTTGAGCAGTAGGATAGAAATAACTCCCACACGCTTAGAGTTCACTAGGCGTAAATGGATTTTAATAAGAAAACATATTAGATGGCAGGCAAATTGATCATTTGCTCACTAGTATCAAAAGTAACTATTTTTGAATCTTAGAATCCTCTTTAGAATTGTTAGATAATTTAGATAATTTTTGTCTTTTGTTTTAAACCTAACAGATAGTTTTCTAGGTAATTTTATGTGCATTTTATGATTTAATATTCACAGAATTATTGTTGTGGTATTTTAATATTTATTTTACAGATGAAGAAGCTGGGGCTTGAAAGACTGAAGTAACATTCCCAATGTCATACAGACGGGTTACAGGCAACATATGAATACTATCCTGGCTTCAAAACCAATATTCTTCTGGTATTAGTTGAAGATGCCCATTAGGTGCCAGGGAAGAAGCTTCAGGAGAGAAAATAAATCACCCACTAGAGACCTAGTCCTTTAACTTTTAAAATTTATTTCTTGTAAATTCTTTTGAGAATAGATTTTACTTTGCTCAAACTAGGCATTTACCACTTGGAAGTTAGACAGTTAAAAATGGATTATTGCAATCATGTTTTACTTGCTGTGGTTTCCCCGAAAATGAAAATATTAAAGAAAATATTCAGGCTGGGCACAGTGGCTTATGCCTGTAATCCCAGCACTTTGGGAGGCTGAGGAGAGTGGATCATGAAGTCAAGAGATTGAGACCATCCTGGCCAACATGGTGAAACTCCGTCTCTACTAAAAGTACAAAAATTAGCTCGGCGTGGTGGCGTGCACTTATAGTCCCAGCTACTCGGTAGACTGAGGCAGGAGAATCACTTGAACCTGGAAGGCAGAGGTTGCAGTGAGCCAAGATAGCGCCACTACACTTCAGCCTGACGAAAGAGCGAGACTCCGTCTCTAAAAAAGAAAAATATTCTAGCTAAATTCTGTAGATAAACCGAAGCATTCACTGTTTTATACTTGCATACAGTGGGCTCTAACTGGAACTTTACATTATGCCTTAAAGCTTTTCAAGTTAAATATATTCACTTTGACCTCTATTTAAACCTCCTTTGAAACCAACATTTTATTGGTTTTAACTATATTGATTTTTCAATTGAAGATAGCATTCCATTCACATGAAAGTTCATTTGTTACAGCTTTCCATTTATAAGATCTTGCATCTTGATTTAATGTTATTTTCTCGCAGAAACCAAAGTTTGTAGGTCAATCTTAAAGAATGAGTACAACCACAAATATAGCAGATGCCTCATAAAATTATCTTCTACTGCTTCTCTGTGACCTCTGTCAAGGAAATAACACTCAAACCCGCGTCAGCATGAACAGCTGTGGATGCCGCTGTTAGATAGCCCTGACCTATCCTCCCAAGGGTAGTGCCCAACCGGGAGGGAATGGTGATTTTCGCAGAGTCAATATTATTAACGCCAACATAAATCAGAAAATACTGCCTCAAATCTAAAAATTAGATGCCACAGTTCATAAAAAGAAGCAAACTTCCTTTGTAATAAATCAACCCAAGTTCTATGTAGATGTTTATGGAAATGATAATGACAATTATATAAAGATTTTTATATCCCTCAAAAGTTCATTTACAATAAATATGTAAATGGATAAATTACACATTTCTTTTGCTCAGTGAAGTACATTAGAAATTATACTCTTCTTTGCTGTTGAAAGAGATTTTAAGCAGAAATTCACAGTGCAGAAGACGGTAGAACTAAACCTTGCAGCTATTTTCATTAGGTTTCACTATTTGCAACTTACCTTGCTAGACCAATTCATAAGAAGTAAGGAAGATGCAAAACCAGGAATTTGACTCATATGGCCAAATTATTCAGCAAAATAAATGTTTTCATATCATAGCTTTTCCACTTGATCAATAAGTCTTTTTATATATAAATCCAACTTTATATGTGTGTATAGATATACACACATATATATACACACATAAAACATATACACCTAACATACATGTAAAAACACACACATATATGTATCACACACACATGCCCACACACATTTACATTCACATATTCACATATGCGGGAACACACTCTGGCTTCTTTGGTTTAAGGTTTTCTAATAATTTCTTACTAGCCTTTTGCTAACACTGAATATATAAACTTTAGCCTAAAAAATCTCTGAATAAAAGGAAAAGGGCTATATGTGTTTCACTAATTAAAATTTGTGTTTCAGTTTAAGCATGTGATATGGTTTGGCTGTGTCCCCACCCAAATCTCATCTTGAATTGTAGCTCCCATAATTCCCACATGTCATTGGAGGGTCTGGTGGGAGGTAGTTGATTTATGGGGGTAGGTCTTTCCTGCGCTATTCTCGTGAAAGTGAAAAAGTCTCACAAAATCTGATGGTTTTATAAAGGGGATTTTCCCTGCACAAGCTCTCTTGCCTGCTGACATGAGACACATGGCTTTGCTCCTCATTTGCCTTCAGCCATGATTGTGAGGCTTCCCCAGTCATGTGGAAATGTGAGTCAATTAAACCTCTTTCCTTCATAAATTACCTAGTCTCGGGCATGTCTTTATTAGCAATGTGAGAACAGACTAATACAGTGTGCTTGATCTCCATAGTTTTCCATGAGCTCAGGAAGTTAAATCCAAATAAACAAATTTCCATGTATTAAAATGTGTTCTCCTCTGGAAGAAACCTTTTGACGGCTTTATAGCACACAAATATCAAAATAAGTTTTGATACATTTGAATTAGTGATTCCATGAAAATGCAGTCTTCACCTATCCCCTGATGCATTTCTGGTATCTTGTTACCCAGATGTAGTTCTGAATCCAGGGAGCTACAAAGTTTCCTCATGTGTTTGAGCTGCAGGCAAATGTGGGAAGAACATCATTAAAAACATTTACTTTATTAAACCATGAAGAGATGTAAGTGTAGATCATTTCAAAAGTTAGGGCAAGTTGAGGGAGAAAATGATCCTCTAAAAGCATATACTACATTAATATATTCAACAAGTTATTTATAGATTATCTTCTCCATGCCAAGGTTGGGAATAAAGCAGTGAAATTAAAAAAGACCAAGCAACCACTCTCAGATTTTTAA
>NW_012099032.1:276271-287869 GCF_000951045.1 Mandrillus leucophaeus
TGATAATGACAATTATATAAAGATTTTTATATCCCTCAAAAGTTCATTTACAATAAATATGTAAATGGATAAATTACACATTTCTTTTGCTCAGTGAAGTACATTAGAAATTATACTCTTCTTTGCTGTTGAAAGAGATTTTAAGCAGAAATTCACAGTGCAGAAAACGGTAGAACTAAACCTTGCAGCTATTTTCATTAGGTTTCACTATTTGCAACTTACCTTGCTAGACCAATTCATAAGAAGTAAGGAAGATGCAAAACCAGGAATTTGACTCATATGGCCAAATTATTCAGCAAAATAAATGTTTTCATATCATAGCTTTTCCACTTGATCAATAAGTCTTTTTATATATAAATCCAACTTTATATGTGTGTATAGATATACACACATATATATACACACATAAAACATATACACCTAACATACATGTAAAAACACACACATATATGTATCACACACACATGCCCACACACATTTACATTCACATATTCACATATGCGGGAACACACTCTGGCTTCTTTGGTTTAAGGTTTTCTAATAATTTCTTACTAGCCTTTTGCTAACACTGAATATATAAACTTTAGCCTAAAAAATCTCTGAATAAAAGGAAAAGGGCTATATGTGTTTCACTAATTAAAATTTGTGTTTCAGTTTAAGCATGTGATATGGTTTGGCTGTGTCCCCACCCAAATCTCATCTTGAATTGTAGCTCCCATAATTCCCACATGTCATTGGAGGGTCTGGTGGGAGGTAGTTGATTTATGGGGGTAGGTCTTTCCTGCGCTATTCTCGTGAAAGTGAAAAAGTCTCACAAAATCTGATGGTTTTATAAAGGGGATTTTCCCTGCACAAGCTCTCTTGCCTGCTGACATGAGACACATGGCTTTGCTCCTCATTTGCCTTCAGCCATGATTGTGAGGCTTCCCCAGTCATGTGGAAATGTGAGTCAATTAAACCTCTTTCCTTCATAAATTACCTAGTCTCGGGCATGTCTTTATTAGCAATGTGAGAACAGACTAATACAGTGTGCTTGATCTCCATAGTTTTCCATGAGCTCAGGAAGTTAAATCCAAATAAACAAATTTCCATGTATTAAAATGTGTTCTCCTCTGGAAGAAACCTTTTGACGGCTTTATAGCACACAAATATCAAAATAAGTTTTGATACATTTGAATTAGTGATTCCATGAAAATGCAGTCTTCACCTATCCCCTGATGCATTTCTGGTATCTTGTTACCCAGATGTAGTTCTGAATCCAGGGAGCTACAAAGTTTCCTCATGTGTTTGAGCTGCAGGCAAATGTGGGAAGAACATCATTAAAAACATTTACTTTATTAAACCATGAAGAGATGTAAGTGTAGATCATTTCAAAAGTTAGGGCAAGTTGAGGGAGAAAATGATCCTCTAAAAGCATATACTACATTAATATATTCAACAAGTTATTTATAGATTATCTTCTCCATGCCAAGGTTGGGAATAAAGCAGTGAAATTAAAAAAGACCAAGCAACCACTCTCAGATTTTTAATATTTCATGAGTTTTAAAACTTAGTGAGGAGCAACAGATAGTGAGCAAGTAAAACTACCACTTAATATAAAGAGCAACGTAGCACAAAGAAAAAAAAATCAGGTAGGATATAGGGTTAGAAAAAGCTGATACTTTACAGACTGGGCAAGAAGCTTTTCTCAATGAAACCCAAATATGTAGAATACAGAAGTGTCAATATTCTGGGAAACTGTGAAATGAGTAAAGAAGAAAAGGGCAGAAAATCAAGAAAGAGAAGGAGAAGTTGAGGCATCATGGTGGCCTTTCAGCCTGTATTAAGGAATCTGGATTTTATTCCAGGTGAGACAGAAATCCAATGGAAAGGCTAGGGCAGAAAAGTGACATAGAATTATTAGGTTTTGTAAACTTACCTTCTGTTATTCTGTGGAAAATAAATGAAAAGTGGTCAAAAGCAGCATGAGAGATACCAGTTTGGATGCTCCTAAAATAAGCCAGGAGTAAAGAGGTAGAGGTAGGGGGAAGTAATACCATGCTATATATTTTACTATTATTATTGTTATTATTAACATTATTGTTAATTGTTTTTAGAGGGGGTATCTCTATTGTTCAGGCTGGAGTGCAGTGGTGGATTATAGCTCACTACAACCTCAATCTCAGGGCTCTGGTGATTCTCTCACCTCAGCCTCCCAAGTAGCTGGAACTCCAGACACACACCACTAAGCCTGGCTAATTTTTTGTTCCAGGTTTGTAGAGAGGGGGGTCATGCTATGTTGCTCAGGCTGTTCTCAAGCTCTCTGCCCCAAACTATTCCTCTACCTTTGTCTCCCCAAATTCTGTGATTACAAACATGAGACACCATGCAAAGCCAGGATCCTGAGACATTTCGTAGGTAGAGTTGACATGATTTGCAATAGACTAGATGTTAGGTGGGAAAGAACAACACCTTAATAATATTGGTTTCCTCATAGTCCCTTTATTTCCTAATACTTGTTTTTTCCACTTAAGCTTTCACCATTTGAACCTCATGAGTCATTTGAAGCAAACATACTAGAGACAAAAATACTAGAGACAAATAACCATGCAGATTACAAATGGAAAATAATAAAAAAAAAATACACAGTTTTCTGTGTACTCCACATTTTCTTCTCCACAAATAATTCAGGATGCTCATGTAAACTTTCTAGTAGCTATCCCTTTATGAATTCTAACAACAGCTCCTTGTCTTTGGTGTAATTCCATCCCTTTTCAAATACCATTATTTTGGATGGTTCCCTTTCCTAAAGGAATGGAACCCTTTTTCTAGACCTTGCTACCTGTAGTCTCTTCATATAAGCCATCCTCTTTAAGCCTCTCTACTGATCTAGGCAGTCAGTTACAATATACTTATTCAACAATTAGTATATCCCAGGCATGCTTCTGCTCACTTCACAATTTCCCTATACAAAATCACAAATTAGGTTCTATTTTCCCACACTTTATACACGAGGAAACTAAGCAAAAGAGTAGTTAAGTAATTTGTTTATCATCACCCACCCAGTGAGAAACAATCCATGATTCACTTCCTGCCGACCTGGCTGAGTTTGTTCTGTCTGTTCTGTCAACCTTCAGGCTATGAGGTCTCATCCATAATCTATACCCCAACTCCTCCCAGCCAGTAAAACTTACTGCCTGTGACTTCCTCTAAGTCCTGGTTTGCTCCAGGAAAACTAGCCTGGTGATACTTTTTATCAGGTAAATTACCTAGAGCTAATCTAGTCTCTAACGAAAGGCAAAGAAAGAAAAACAAACATAAAAACAAAATAAAAACTTCCGTGTGGTACAAGTGGTACCTCAATCCAATTGAAATGAATAAACTGTCAAAACACCATGCTACTCAACAATTCCACAGGCATTTTGGAAAACATCTGTTTGACTAGGTATCTTATGCTTTTGTTTGTTTACAAGAAACAAAGATTATTTCAGAAAAAAATAAGATAGAGAAAGATTTTATTAAAAGCTATTATACGGTATTGAGAGATCTAAGAAAAGGAAAGGAAGTGTGCTGAGACCTCATTAGAGACCAACAGCAGAAATGTTAGGAAGCTTGTCTCAATTTTTCTCCTTAACGTGGACGCTGGACCTTGTTCTTTCTGCCAAATACCATTATATTCACTTTCTATCCAAAGATTTATCTTCTTCGACATGAGAACATGACCATTAATAACCACATATAAAACTCAAGTTTATGGTCTCAGTGCAAATAATCAGCAAAAATTCATCATGGCCCATAAACTTCACTTTCAAATTCTTGGAGAAAAAAAAAAAATCTGTGTTTTCAAGCTGGAGTTAGAAGATTACTTGTAGCATTCCATTATACCAACATCACTGTTGAGTCCCTGGGAATAGCTTTAAGTGGATGGCTGAAATGACTGAAAGTTTTATGAAAACGGTAAGTGAAAATTCAATGCCATTTTATTTTTTTTTATTCATTTTTTTGCAATGGCTGGTACCGGTTGTTCCTTTCCATGTTTAGTGCTTCCTTCAAGGTCTCTTGTAAGGCAGGCCTAGTGGTGACAAAATCTCTAAGCATTTGCTTATCTCTAAAGGATTTTATTTCTCCTTCACTTATGAAACTTAGTTTGGCTGGATATGAAATTCTGGGTTGAAAATTCTTTTCTTTAAGAATGTTGAATATTGGCCCCCACTCTCTTCTGGCTTGGAGAGTTTCTGCCGAGAGATCTGCTGTTAGTCTGATGGGCTTCCCTTTGTGGGTAACCCGACCTTTCTCTCTGGCTGCCCTTAAGATTTTTTCCTTCATTTCAACTTTGGTGAATCTGGCAATTATGTGTCTTGGAGTTGCTCTTCTCGAGGAGTATCTTTGTGGCGTTCTCTGTATTTCCTGAATTTGAATGTTGGCCTGCCCTACTAGGTTGGGGAAGTTCTCCTGGATGATATCCTGAAGAGTGTTTTCCAACTTGGTTCCATTTTCCCCCTCACTTTCAGGCACCCCAATCAGACTAGATTTGGTCTTTTTACATAATCCCATACTTCTTGCAGGCTTTGTTCATTTCTTTTTCTTCTTTTTTCTTTTGGTTTCTCTTCTCGCTTCATTTCATTCATTTGATCCTCAATCGCTGATACTCTTTCTTCCAGTTGATCGAGTCGGTTACTGAAGCTTGTGCATTTGTCACGTATTTCTCGTGTCATGGTTTTCATCTCTGTCAGTTTCGTTTATGGCCTTCTCTGCATTAATTATTCTAGTTATCAATTCTTCCACTTCTTTTTTCAAGATTTTTAGTTTCTTTGCGCTGGGTACGTAATTCCTCCTTTAGCTCTGAGAAGTTTGATGGACTGAAGCCTTCTTCTCTCATCTCGTCAAAGTCATTCTCCGTCCAGCTTTGATCCGTTGCTGGCGATGAGCTGCGCTCCTTTGCCGGGGGAGATGCGCTCTTATTTTTTGAATTTCCAGCTTTTCTGCCCTGCTTTTTCCCCATCTTTGTGGTTTTATCTGCCTCTGGTCTTTGATGATGGTGACGTACTGATGGGGTTTTGGTGTAGGTGTCCTTCCTGTTTGATAGTTTTCCTTCTAACAGTCAGGACCCTCAGCTGTAGGTCTGTTGGAGATTGCTTGAGGTCCACTCCAGACCCTGTTTGCCTGGGTATCAGCAGCAGAGGCTGCAGAAGATAGAATATTGCTGAACAGCGAGTGTACCTGTCTGATTCTTGCTTTGGAAGCTTCCTCTCAGGGGTGTACTCCACCCTGTGAGGTGTGGGGTGTCAGACTGCCCCTAGTGGGGGATGTCTCCCAGTTAGGCTACTCAGGGGTCAGGGACCCACTTGAGCAGGCAGTCTGTCCTTCTCAGATCTCAACCTCCATGTTGGGAGATCCACTGCTCTCTTCAAAGCTGTCAGACAGAGTCGTTTGCGTCTGCAGAGGTTTCTGCTGCTTTTTTGTTGTTGTTGTTGTTGTTGTGTTTAGCTGTGCCCTGTCCCCAGAGGTGGAGTCTACAGAGACAGGCAGGTTTCCTTGAGCTGCTGTGAGCTCCACCCAGTTCGAGCTTCCCAGCAGCTTTGTTTACCTACTTAAGCCTCAGCAATGGCGGGCGCCCCTCCCCCAGCCTCGCTGCTGCCTTGCCGGTTAGATCGCAGACTGCTGTGCTAGCAATGAGGGAGGCTCCGTGGGTGTGGGACCCTCCCGGCCAGGTGTGGGATATAATCTCCTGGTGTGCCTGTTTGCTTAAAGCGCAGTATTGGGGTGGGAGTTACCCGATTTTCCAGGTGTTGTGTGTCTCAGTTCCCCTGGCTAGGAAAAGGGATTCCCTTCCCCCTTGTGCTTCCCAGGTGAGGCATGCCTCGCCCTGCTTCAGCTCTCGCTGGTCGGGCTGCAGCAGCTGACCAGCACCGATTGTCCGGCACTCCCTAGTGAGATGAACCCAGTACCTCAGTTGAAAATGCAGAAATCACCGTCTTCTGTGTCGCTCGCGCTGGGAGTTGGAGACTGGAGCTGTTCCTATTCGGCCATCTTGCTCCACCCCTCAATGCCATTTTAAATTAGTATTGAAAGCTGCCAATGTAACTCCATTCAAACTGTGTTAGATTCCTAAAGGCAGTGATATATCTGCTATATGGATAGAGTGATTAACTGAGATACATGCATGTGCATATATATTAGCTGTATGTCCATATTTATTTTCCATATTCAAAGAACATGTGTTTTAAATTATCTCCTAGTGTAATTTTTTCTGAAAGATGACTAAAGGAGGTAAACATTGAACTAACTCTTGTTTCTATGCTCCTGCTTTCTATTCTTACTTATGCTCTTTCAAAATGCCCCATTTTCTCCCCTTTCTATTAAATCTCAGCCAGGTATAAATCTTGTTATTTTAATGCCTCACCTTAACTATCTCAATTTACATTAGAATATCTATTTTCCCCATAGTATTAAGCATAATCTTATATGCATAGCCCCTCAAAGGTTCCTTTACACCTAAGAAAAACTCATTAAATATTTGGTGAATTCATTGGTAGTAGTTAATAATAAATACTTGTTTATTCTTGAATTTTCATTCCATAATCTCTGTTTTAGTCCAGAATTCTATTATCAATAGATTACACCAAGGATTATAAAGAAGTAATACTCAAAAGTGTTTTTGATTCTAAGTGTTTTTTGTTTTTTGTTTTTTTTTTTTTTTTGAGACGGAGTCTTGCTGTGTTGCCCAGGCTGGAGTGCAGTGGTGCAATCTCGGCTCATTGCAACCTCCGCCTCTTGAGTCAAGCCTCAGCCTCCTGAGTAGCTGGGATTACAGGTGAGCACCACCATGCCTGGTTAATTTCTGTATTTTTAGTAGAGACAGGGTTTTGTCATGTTGGTCAGGCTGGTCTTGAACTCCTGAACTGGTGGTCGGCTTGCCTCGGCCTCCCAAAGTGCTGGGATTATAGGTATGAACCACTGTGCCTCGCCTTGACTCTAGATATTTCTTTATTTCTCAAAAAAATAGCTTCTAATGTAGTACAAAATACAGGCAGTATTTGTTTGATGGAGAATTAAAATCATGTACAAAGGGTCTTATTCCCTCATGTGTTCTCTGCTGCATTAATAGCAGATGGGACTATTAATAATTTCAAACATAAGCATAGCTCTATGTATAATATAGTTACTTTACATAAATATTTTATTATATCTATTTTTTACTAATCTATAAATTCAAAATTATCCCTTAGAATGATATTACAATAAAAAATAGTTTCTCTAATGTAAATTGTATCCCATAGGTCTTTTCTAGTTCCTATTCCCCTGGTATAATTTAATATCTCTTTACTTTCAAAATCTATTTTGCATTAAAAGACTCTTCTAGATAACATATTGCTGAATTTTTCTCTGTGCATCTGTGTCTCTGTTTGAAGGTGAGTTATGTATAAGTGCACATTTCAAAAGAGTTTGAGAAAACTTTTTTATTAATGTACATATATGTAGTTACTATTTTTATAATTTTCAGCTATTTTATTCTGTGTTTCTGTTTCTCTTAAGTTTCCTTCTCTTTTTTTCCTTTTTCCAGTTTCCATTGAAGTTATAATTTATTTTCAACTGGTTTTATGGTTGTACATTACATGTTTACATTTCTGACTTTTCTATGAGATATATGATTTTTACTTTTGGCATTTTGTTCCTGCTCTATATTTCCAATATCTGCTCTTATTTCTTTGAAAGTATTTAACATCTTCGCTGTACATTTTTTTTTGGTTTGGTTTATTATATGTGGTTCAGATGTATCAGAATATTATGCTTCTATTTTTATTTTTTAAAAATCTTCGTATATAGCAGTTGAACTCCTCAGATGTTCACGTTTCGAGCTCACATCCCTTGAGATATCAACTACTTGCCTGGCAATGTCAAAGGAGAGGCACAAACATCAGTGGTTCCTTTCACTTTCTAAAGTTACCAGTTACTGTATAACCCAAGAATTTAGTTTACTCCAGCAATTCTGTTTCACAGATAAATAACTTCCCCTAATTCTCTCCCAAGTGTTGCTATTTCCTAAGAACTAATATATTTGGATATAATCACATACCCTCATGGTCTACACCTACACTCTGTGACAAGGGCTTCCAGAGACCCAACAGTTCCGCATTAGTTGTGCCCTATTCTAGTTAACATTAAGAACAAACTTTGTTACTTATCTCATACTCCAGACTAGTGATGGGTTACTGACGTTCTTTTCAGTCTTGGATTGTTGATTTAATGTGAAAGATACAACTAGGGCAATAATGGAAAGAGAGCACAAAGGGAGTAACTAAAATATCTATTCTGTCTTATATGTGGCAGACAGGCTCTTTCTCTTTTTTTCTTTTTCTTTCTCTCTTTCTTTCTTTTTTCTTTCTCTTTCTTCTATCTTTTTTCCCTCCCTCCCTCATTTCCTCCATTCCTCCCTTTCTTCTCTTTCTTTCCTTTTTCCCTTTCCCTTTCTTTATCTCTCTTTCTTTCTCTTCCTTCCTTCCCTCCTTCCTTCCTTCCTTCCTTCCTTCCTTCCTTCCTTCCTTCCTTCCTTCCTTCTTTCTTTTATTCTTTCCTTCTTTCTCTCTCTCTCCTCCTTTACAGAGGTAGAATCTCTCACTATTTTCCCCAAGCTGGTCTCAAATTCCTGGGCTCCGCTTATCCTCCTGCTTCAAACTTCTTAGTAGCTGGGACTACAGGAACGCATTACCAAACCTGGTTTCATGCTAGTTCTTATTAGAAATTACTAAGTGCGGGGGGGGGTCCGGGCGGAGCAAGATGGCCGAATAGGAACAGCTCCAGCCTCCAGCTCCCAATGCCAGAGACACAGAAAACAGGTGATTTTTGCATTTTCAACTGAGGTACTGGGTTCATCTCACTAGGGAGTGTCTGACAATGGGTGCTGGTCAGCTGCTGCAGCCCAACCAGCCAGAGCTGAAGCAGGGCCAGGCACTGCCTCACCTGGGAAGTGCAAGGGGGAAGGGAATCCCTTTTCTAGCCATGGGAACTGAGACACACAACACCTGGAAAATTGGGTAACTCCCAACCCAATACTGTGCTTTACCAAGGGTCTTAGCAAATGGCACACTAGGAGATTATATCCCACACCTGGTCAGGAGGGTCCCACACCCACGGAGCCTCCCTCATTGCTAGCACAGCAGTCTGCAATCTAACTGCAAGGCAGCAGCGGGGCTGGGGGAGGGGCGCCCGCCATTGCTGAGGCTTAAGTAAGTAAACAAAGCTGTTGGGAAGCTTGAACTAGGTGGAGCCCACAGCAGCTCAAGGAGGCCTGCCTGTCTCTGTAGACTCCACCTCTGGGGACAGGGCACAGCTAAACAAAAAGAAAAAGAGCAGCAGAAACCTCTGCAGATGCAAACGACCCTGTATGACAGTTTTGAAGAGAGCAGTGGATCTCCCAACATGGAGGTTGAGATCTGAGAAGGGACAGACTGCCTGCTCAAGTGGGTCCCTGACCCCTGAGTAGCCTAACTGGGAGACATCCCCAACTAGGGGCAGACCGACACCCCACACCTCACATGGTGGGGTACACCCCTCAGACAAAGCTTCCAAAGCAAGAATCAGACAGGTACACTCACTGTTCAGCAATATTCTATCTTCTGCAGCCTCTGCTGCTGATACCCAGGCAAACAGGGTCTGGAGTGGACCTCAAGCAATCTCCAACAGACCTACAGCTGAGGGTCCTGACTGTTAGAAGGAAAACTAACAAACAGGAAGGACACCCACACCAAAACCCCATCAGTACGTCACCATCATCAAAGACCAGAGGCAGATAAAACCACAAAGATGGGGAAAAAGCAGGTCAGAAAAGCTGGAAATTCAAAAAATAAGAGCGCATCTCCCCATCCAAAGGAACGCAGCTCATCGCCAGCAAGGGATAAAAGCTGGATGCAGAATGACTTGGACCAGATGAGAGAAGAAGGCTTCAGTCCATCAAACTTCTCAGAGCTAAAGGAGGAATTACGTACCCAGAACAAGGAAACTAAAAATCTTGAAAACAGAATGGAAGAATGGATAACTAGAATAATCAATGCAGAGAAGGCCATAAAAGAACTGACAGAGATAAAAACCATGACACAAGAAATATGTGACAAATACACAAGCTTCAGTAACCGACTCGATCAACTGGAAGAAAGAGTATCAGCAATTGAGGACCAAATGAATGAAATGAAGTGAGAAGAGAAGTCTAAAGAAAAAAGAGGAAAAACAAATGAACAAAGCCTTCAAGAAGTATGGGATTATGTGAAAAGACCAAATCTAGTCTGATTGGGGTGCCTGAAAGTGAGGGGGAAAATGGAACCAAGTTGGAAAACACTCTTAAGGATATCATCCAGGAGAACTTCCCCAACCTAGTAAGGCAGGCCAATATTCAAATTCAGGAAATACAGAGAATGCCACAAAGATATTCCTCGAGAAGAGCAACTCCAAGAAACATAATTGTCAGATTCAGCAAAGTTGAAATGAAGGAAAAAATGTTAAGGGCAGCCAGAGAGAAAGGTCGGGTTACCCACAAAGGGAAGCCCATCAGATTAACAGTGGATCTCTCGGCAGAAACTCTACAAGCCAGAAGAGCGTGGGGGCCAATATTGAACATTCTTAAAGAAAAGAATTTTAAACCCAGAATTTCATATCCAGCCAAACTAAGTTTCATAAGTGAAGGAGAAAGAAAATCCTTTACAGATAAGCAAATGCTTAGAGATTTTGTCACCACCAGGCCTGCCTTACAAGAGACCCTGAAGGAAGCACTAAACATGGAAAGGAACAACCGGTACCAGCCATTGCAAAAACATGCCAAAATGTAAAGACCATTGATGCTAGGAAGAAACAGCATCAACGAATGAGCAAAATAATTAGTTAATATCATAATGGTAGGACCAAGTTCACACATAACAATATTAACCTTAAATGTAAATGGACTAAATGCTCCAATTAAAAGACACAGACCGGCAAACTGGATAAAGGGTCAAGACCCATCAGTCTGCTGTATTCAGGAGACCCATCTCACATGCAGAGACATACATAGGCTCAAAATAAAGGGATGGAGGAAGATCTACCAAGCAAATGGAGAACAAAAAAAAGCAGGGGTTGCAATCCTAGTCTCTGATAAAACAGACTTTAAACCATCAAAGATCAAAAGAGACAAAGAAGGCCATTACATAATGGTAAAGGGATCAATTCAACAGGAAGAGCTAACTATCCTAAATATGTATGCACCCAATACAGGAGCACCAAGATTCATAAAGCAAGTCCTTAGGGACTTACAAAGAGATGTAGACTCCCATACAATAATAATGGGAGACTTCAACACCCCACTGTCAACATTAAACAGATCAACGAGACAGAAAGATAACAAGGATATACAGGAATTGAGCTCAACTCTTCACCAAGCGGACCTAATAGACATCTACAGAACTCTCCACCCCAAATCAACAGAATATACATTCTTCTCAGCATTATATGACACTTATTCCAAAACTGACCACATAATTGGAAGTAAAGCACTCCACAGCAAATGTACAAGAACAGAAATTATAACAAACTGTCTCTCAAACCACAGTGCAATCAAACTAGAACTCAGGACTAAGAAACTCAATCAAAACC
>NW_012099032.1:287919-288305 GCF_000951045.1 Mandrillus leucophaeus
TGGTACCATTCCTTCTGAAACTATTCCAATCAATAGAAAAAAAGAAGGAATCCTCTCTAACTCATTTTATGAGGCCAACATCATCCTGATACCAAAGCCTGGCAGAGACACACACAAAAAAGAGAATGTTAGACTAATATCTCTGATGAACATCGATGCAAAAATCCTCAATAAAATACTGGCAAACTGGATCCAGCAGCACATCAAAAAGCTTATCCACCGTGATCAAGTGGGCTTCATCCCTGGGATGCAAGGTTGGTTCAACATATGCAAATCAATAAACGTCATCCAGCATATAAACAGGACCAAAGATAAAAACCACATGATTATCTCAATAGATGCAGAAAAGGCCTTTGACAAAATTCAACAGCACTTCATGCTAAAAG
>NW_012099032.1:292920-297470 GCF_000951045.1 Mandrillus leucophaeus
CAGCTGGAAACCATCATTCTCAGCAAACTATCACAAGAGCAGAAAACCAAACACCACGTGTTCTCACTCATAGGTGGGAACTGAACAATGAGATCACTTGGACTCATGAAGGGGAACATCACACACCGGGGCCTATCATGGGGAGGGGGGAGGGGGGAGGGATTGCATTGGGAGTTATACCTGATGTAAATGACGAGTTGATGGGTGCTGACGAGTTGACGGGTGCAGCACACCAACATGGCACAGGTATGCATATATAACAGACCTGCACGTTATGTACATGTACCCTATAACTTAAAGTATAATAATAATAAAAAGAATTATATAAAAATTTTTTTTAAAAACAATATAAGCACATTCTTACAGAAAAAAAAAGAAAAGAAATTACTAAGTCATTCTCTGGTTGTAACATTCAGTTGTCACCCTCTTTATCTTGCAATTATTATGTTAGAACCACTATATAGACATATATAGCATTTTTACACTGTAACATTAAAATGGGTTTTAAATTACACAAATATATTATATATATATAGACATTTAAATAGTAACAACAGTCAAATATAATGTTTTCATGGTTGTATCATATAATCAATTCAAATATCTCATAGGGAACCTTTTCTTTTCTAGGTTTTGGGTATAATAATTTCTCAGAAAGTAGATTTAAAGTTTCAATAATGTATTTCCATAATTTAAAAGATGTTTCCAAGACCAAAAAGTAAGAGCATGAAGTAGCACAATGGCAAAAGGATATAAAACAAATGAAAATGTTCTAATAACTGACCCTGAGCTTAGTAGACTAAGAAAAGTTGATATTGTCAATGAACTGGGTACATATTAGTCTCCACTTGACCAGTACTTCCATTTCCACTTTAGGACTCTCCTCTCCAGAAGCAGTACCTCAAACAGTAAATAGCTACTCAGAATAATGTTTATTTAGCAGAAACTTCAGACAGGGGCATGGATGTCTCCATAAGAGATATCTCTGTTTCCACCACCCCCACACCTGCCACACACACACACACATATCAAGTGATCATGGATCATGAATATGAGATTTTGCATTTTTCCCTAGAGCAAAGCTACATTCTGGATTGTAACCCACAGCTGTCTCTTGTGACTATGTTACACTTATCTCTGCTTCTACTACTCATGCATTAGCCAATTTTCTGTGCATATGCTTTCATTCAGGAGGATTCTCAGCATCTTGCTTTTATGAGATCATTGGAATGTCATTTTTCTGGCTGGAAACCTGTGGCCAGTTGTGCCTTTGTCTGAGTTTTGCTTGGGCCAGCTGGGCTTGTTTCACGCACTCAGCCTTGCAAGCTGTGCTTAGATCACACTACTGACCTAGATCCCGCACCTCTAAGGGAGACTGCGAGTCAGGTGTGGAGTGACAAGGAGTGTTTAAGCAAGCATGGGGTCCAATCACTATGTAGCCAGACACGCTGGCTACTGCTACGGAGTGGGCAGCTCCAGGTGCCTGCATGGGCGTCAGCTCTCTGGGAGACTGTGGTTGCTCCAGGAGCACTGCAAGTAGCTTCCCTGACTGGCATAGTGGAGCCTGGAAGTTTGGAGATGCCAGAAACCACGGGGCCCAAATAAGTAGTCACAGCACTGGCTCAGGGAACTCCCAGGCCTGAGATCCCTGAAGGGCTGGAGTTTTTCTCTTCTTCTTTTCACTTGCAACATGGCAACCAAAGAGCATGTTTCAACCCTGTGTGTGTCATAGCTTTTTCAGCTTCACCATTTGGTGGGACCCAAGTTCTTTCCCTGCTACCAGGAAGAATGGGATACATGGACAAGTAGAGGGTGAATAAGACAAAGAGGAGCTTTATTGAACAATATAACAGCTCAGAGGGGGCCTGGAGTGGGAAAACCCTTTCCACGTGTTCAGCTCCTAGCAGGGTTCTAGGAGCTGAGTGTTCAGCTCCTAGCAGGGAGGAGACCCTAGAGAAGGAAGCTCCTCTCTCCAGGCAGGTCATCCCATCACCCCTGCAGCTCTCAGCAGAAAGGGTATCTCCTCTCCACAGTTGGTTGTCCAGACATCTGCTCAGCTCTGACTGAGCCTGGGGCTTTTATGGGCCTCAGAGGGGAGGAAGTGTGCATGCGTAGGTCCGTGGGTGACCATTGATGGGCTCAGAAAAAACACAAGTTCCCACTCCACTCTGTGGAACTGGAAGCCAACCCCACAGCCATCAGGTCCTCCCCAGCCTGAAGGTGGGGTCTCACTGAGGACCTGCCCCTTTTTCCCTAGGAATCTGTCTGCCTCCTACTGCCATTCATGGTGCCTGGGCTTGGCCCTGACTTTGCTCCAAGATCGGAGCTGGTGAGGCACTGACAGTGGAGAGAAGTTGGGTAGAGGGGCAGGCACTTCCGAGCCTGCAAAGGCAGGAGGGCCTTCCTGAGCCCCCAACAGGGCAGGGTGGCCTCGGTACACAGCCACTATTTGGGTGCAGCTGCATCTGGGTAGATGGGGGTCCTGCATGCTCTGTGGAGCTGGAGGCCCAAGTCTGCAGCTGTGATTTGGATCGCTGCAGCTGTGCCCAGCATGGGGGTCTCCTGCCTGCTCCTGGGCTCCCACCTGCTCCATGGAGCATGATGCCCTGGCCATGGCTCCCTGCTGCAACCAGCATGATGGCACTATTATGATATAAATAATCCTCTATGATAAAATAGTACTACACATTTTTACATCATATACCAAAACAACACATAAAATTCAAAAAATAGAAATGGTTTACAAGTAATACATACAAACTATCTTTAAGTATCTATAAATGTAGAAAGGAATGTGTGTGCATTAGTATATTGCTCATAATACTCATACATCTTGTATAGCTGGTGGAATTATTTTATTCAGAAGATTATTAGAAATAGTCTTATCTTGTATCACTAGAGTTATTTTATTATGTCATTTCAAATAACTGAGATTTTGTATATTTAAGCTGCTAAAATATTTCAGGAGATTATGAATTATTTTTTGTTTCTCTTGGGAAATGATTATTATTTAAAGATAATTCATGTTATTTCTATTAAATTAATCCTATGTGATTATTCATTAGAAAAAAATAGCTTACTATCTATTGCAGCAATATTATTACATGAAAGTCGCATACATAATCACGATTATGTATTTTTGGTAATTTCTCAATTGAGAAAAACTTAGAGGATGTTAAAATAGCTTTTTGAAAGAAAACTCACTAACATTGTATAGATAGACAGATAGAGATGTGTTTATGAATATATAGAATTTTGTAATGACATTTTAGACATATTTTAAATATCTTGTTGATATTTCCAGTTTATTCATATTGTACATTCATTGTTGGTTAATTTTCATAAACAATAGTTTTATGTATTAAGAATACATGGGTGAAATGCTTCACTTCCCTGCTGCAAAAACTGGATTTTCAGGGCAGCAGAACCATCATCACCTAAGTGCTTGTTAAAAATGCAGAATCTTGGGCCCCATCCCAAATCTACTGAATCAAATTCTACATTTTAACAAGATACATACTAAAATTAGACATAGAGTTTTCATTTCTGAATCTTGTTTAACATGTGTAAATAAACTACTTCCTACAAAATGTACAAGTTTGGATTGCTAAAGTTAGGATGTGTTTTATTCATTTCTTTGCATAATTAATGTACAATTCTAACAATGGTGATAGTTTTTAGGCAAATGACGTTTACTTGATTCTGAGCCATATTGATTTCTTCTTCATTCATGCTTAGTTGATTTTACTTAGAAACATGAATTCAGAAATGAAATGCTACAGATGACTGTATTTTAAGGATTTATTATATTAATGCATGTTTCTATCAGAAGCACTATGCAAGCTCATGTAATTCTTAACTGTATCTAATGTCATTCCCATTTGCTGTATTGAGGTTAGAGATAAATTGATGAACTTCAGCCTTAGAGTAGATAAATTGATGACCTTCAGCCTTAGAGTAGATGAACTAATTATCAGATATTCCGATAATTGTTTTATTTACCCCAGTATGCTTTCTAATAGCATCCATGGTAGTGGTGTCTATAACTTCAGAAAGATAATATACTTATTTACGCTATTCATGAACTATGTTGTTTGGTATATTATATATGTAATATTAACTAGATTTACTGATGGCCGTTTTTATATCTGATAAATAAGATTATAAAATAAACAGAGTACACATGTGACTTATTGTTTTTCTGTTGGTGGGCTTGATATGGAAGGAAACAAAATTAAACCTACTTGAAACAATTCTCTTAGGACAATAACCTTACAATTGTAGAGAGAGACTATGGTGCAAGAGTCATTCTTGTCACCCATACACTGTGGTATTACATGTTTTGCTTTGATTACCCTAGCCTCAAATCACCATGAAGTCTCCCTTTCAAATCATTTCTGAAACATGATAAAACACTTTTAATGTTAAAAAGAGCAGTATCAACAATATAAGAGGAGTGCTTTACTTCCAATTATGTGGTCAATTTTGGAATAAGTGTGATGTGGTGCTGAGAAGAATGTATATTGTATTGATTTGGGGTGGAGAGTTCT
>NW_012099032.1:300738-314838 GCF_000951045.1 Mandrillus leucophaeus
CAACATGGCACAAGTATACATATGTAACAAACCTGCACATTATGCACATGTACCCTAGAACTTAAAGTATAATAATAATAATAATAAAAAGAATATAAGAAAAGATATTTAAAGAGAAATTACAGTTTGCAAAAAAGCATTTTGAGATATAATTACTACATAATTTGCAAGATAATTGAGCTACTCAGTCATTGACTCATACACTCATCTCTTAGTAATTGTCCCTGCCTTCAGATCACTAGGTCAGGAGATTGAGATCATCCTGGCTAACACGGTGAAACCCCGTCTCCACTAAAAATAGAAAAAATTAGCCAGGCGCGGTGGTGGGCGCCTGTACTCCCAGCTACTTGGGAGGGCGAGGCAGGAGAATAGTGTCAACCTGGCAGGCAGAGGTTGCAGTGAGCCGAGATCTTGCCACCGCACTCCAGCCTCGGTGACAGAGCAAGACTCTGTCTCAAAAAAATAAAAATAAAATAAAAATAAGTAATTGTCCCTGCCTTTTTCTTACATCAGCTGTAGTATCAACAACTTTATACACTGTGTGAGTAAAGAAGGGAAGGAAATCCAGGAATTGGGATAATTACATGAGTATTTTTACAAGAGGAAATATTTCATAAAAAGTAAGAGTTGAATAAAATTATTTTACAAATATATATTGTTATGGCATAGAATTTTTTCAAATGTCTCTCCCAAGTAGTTCTGAATTTATCCAATGTCCCATTCATAGACAGTTGGTTTAGCAGTTAAGCACTGTAGGCAGAGCTTAAGCCCTAACAGCTTTCTGGGACTTCTGAAAATGAAGTTCTAGACATAGAAAGATTGACTAATCAAAGCACATCCGTGTTTATAAAATGCAATTTTATGTTGACTAATCAACTGCATCAGTATGCACGTATTTAGAGATAAAGTGGATTTATTATAAATACGGATGTATATGTTTGATGTTATATGAAGGGAGGCATTTGATGTAATAGTGCAAAGATATCTCAAATATCTTAATATGGGGTCTGGTTCCATTTTCAGTCACAAGGGTTAAGTAACTTGCAAAATGAGTTTTTCATCATTTCCACTTCATTTAGAGTGAGATATCTATATTTCATATTTGGCATCCCCCTTTCCCCACATCTCAGGGCTTATCTGCCCATCTGGTTTTAATCTATGTTCAGATGTTCCTGAATTGATATGATACTTTTCTTAGAAGACAAGTTATATTAGGAAATGTTAACAAGAAACACTGTCCCAATTGTGTGATTGAAGCCATTTATGAAACCAGAGACACACTAAGACACTGTGAAGTTTCTATGAAGCCTTGCATGTTACCACCTCCACTACTTACAGGCTTGGGATAACTATGCTTGACATATCACATAACCCAGATATATTTTAATACGCTTTTCTAGGTAATTACTTTAGACCTATATTCTTGATTTTGTTATTCATCATCTCATCTTATAGGGTCAAATTGCTTGCTTTTTAACTCTTGTCTCATTTCCCCTGAATAATTCAATAGTTCAGAGGAAAAAATGAAAGGCTAAGGCTAGTGAAGAGCTACATGACAGTTGTGTTGGATGAGACAAGCTCTAGTTAAACTAAGTAAAATCTTAGAATAATTAAAGATCTCTTCTCCACAATTGTTTAACTTTGCCCTCTGATCTCTTTTCATGTCTCCATTCCTCATGCCTACTTTGACAATGAAAACTCTGGAAGTTCAATGTAATTCAAAGTTACAAACAAATCACATCTCTGCTCAAGTGTTTCACACTCCCTTGTTAATTTTTCACCCTACTGCCACCATTAAATCTTCAATTCTCCTGACACTGTTAGAAAAGTGATCTGAGTAAGCACACAGATTTGTGAATAGCAACTCCCTAAACACTCTGACTAGTATGTGATTATTCATTGGATACGTCTCTATAATATGTGAATTAGCAAATAAATAGTCTAGATTAATAAACGGCTGCCTGCCTTCCTCATAATAGATACCCAATAATGCTTACTGAATTTTGCTTTAGTCTATATTGGAAAGAAAGAAAACTTAATACAGTCACCTCTAAGGCAACACACATTTTTCATAAACTCACTGATTTTTTTCTATGCAAATCTGATCTAAGGGCCATACCTTAGACCGTCAATAATCAGAAGAGAACTAATAAAAATTCCACAGGTTTCCAGTCAGGAATTTAAATTCATGATGTAATAGAAACAGTATGCCCAGGAAGGAGCTACCACTCCCATTTCAGTTAAATTGGGCCCTTATGCCTCTTCCCAATCCATGGACCATAAGGGAAGCAGCTGGAAAAGGCAGGAGCAGATGGGGGTGTGGACTGAGTGCCAAGTCAATGTTTTTTCTTCATCAGGGAAAGGTTTTGCTTTGAAGCATGTGAATGTCAGCCAAGAGCTTTGTGGAAAACTTTGGCATAGACCTTGAGACCTATTAAGAGCTTCAGCTTCCAAAGAGTAACATGATCAACAACATATATTTTTCCGATTTCCATTTTAATGGCTTTGACTGTTCAGGGATGATGAGATAATAGGTTATAAATTTTTAAAATCTCCCTTCTATTTCTTATCACACTTCCATTTCTGAAGAGAAGAGTTAGCAGGGTTGTCTTTCATCCCTCCCCCACTGTCTTTATAGTGTATAATGTTAATGAATATGTGAAGGAGGATGAGATGGTCTATTGTGAAGGGATACACAGTCTTACACAGAAAAAAAAAAAAAAGAGATTCTTAAAGAATTTGAACTTAGTAGAAATGCTTTAAGGTAGTAGATTCTACTCACCTTCCTGCCCTAAAGTAGATACTCTTGGTTCTTCATAGTGATAAACGTATTTTTGCCGGAACAACTGTATGAATGTGGGTGCTATTTAATGATAAGAAATATTGAGACGAGTTGACATTTTTTGAAGTAAAAAAAAAAAAATTCTTTTATAGAAATGCAAAATTTGAGATGTCTCCTAAGTAAGTGATGTGAGACTGGAAGCCAAGGAATGAGGTTTATACTGGAGATAAAAATTTTGACTTTGTGAGCAGATTAATGGTGAATAGAGTTACAAGACCAGAAAATATATATTTTTTTCCTTGGTAGACATAGGGTATTGCTGTGTTTCACAGGCTAGAATGCAGAGGTACAATCATAGCTCACGGCAGCCTCGAACTCCTGGGCTCAAGTTATCCTCCCACCTCTATTTCCAGAGTAGCTGGGGCTTACAGGCATGTGCAATCATGCCTGGATAATTTTTTCTCTTTTTAAATTTATTGTAGAGACAGAGTTTCACCCAGGGTGAAACTTGCCCAGGGTGATCTTGATCGTCCAGCCTCAAGCAATCCTCCAACCCTGGCCTCCCAAAGATCTGGGATTACATATGTGAACCATTACACTCCGCCTCAGAAAGTATCTTAATAACAATAATAACATCCATTGAGCTCTTACTAGGTCTCAAGTACATTTTAAAAATTTTTATTCACTTATTTTAAACAGCAACCCTAAGAAGTAGACATTCTTACTGTCTTCACTTTAAAAAAATTTAAAAATATGTTCAGAGGATTAAATATCTCTTCCAGGGTTACCTGCTATTAAGTAACCAAGCTTGAATCATCAAGCCTGCAGATCACATGCATTAAATCACTATATACCACTTTTCATGTGATAATGATTATAATAAATGTTGAACATCCTCAGAACAAGTTTTAGTGCACTTGAACATTTTGACATAAAAAACAAAAGAAAAATCCAATAAAGGATACTTAGAATAAGTGACTAATGAAATTGCAATAAATAAGGAAAATACAGGATTTTGGAAGTCAAGTAAAGGACACCTTTTAAGATGAATAAAGTGAGCAATTGTGTTAAATGATGCTGAGATTAAAATGAGAACTTAGCAGTGATATATTGGTTTTACAAAACAGATTCTTTGGTTTACTTAAGACAATTTTAATTAGAGTGGTAGAAATGGAAGTGTTTCTAGAACAGAGTGAGAGGTAGTGGAAGGCAAGGAAGTAAAGTGAGTGAGTATAATTGACTTTATGGAAAAGATTTATTTAAAGGTCACTCAGATGGTTTTGGTATTGTAGGATCAAGATACAATATCCAATAAGGTTTTGTATATTATACAAAATATTATAGCATGTGTGTTAGGCCATTCTTGCATTGCTGTAAAGAATTACCTGAGACTGTTTAATTTATGAAGACAAGAGCTTTAATTGACTCACAGTTCTGCAGGCTTTCCAGGGAGCAGGGTGCCAACATCAGGTTGGCTTCTGGACAGGCCTCAGGAAGCTTACAACCATGGAAGAAGTAAAACGGGGTGCAGGTATGACACATGGAAAAGTAGGAACAGAGAGAGAGAGTGGAAGGGGGAGATGCCACACTTCGCAGCAACCAGATCTCATGAAAATACATTCAGCATCATGAGGACAGCACCAAGCCATAAGGAATCTATCCCCATGACACAAACACCCTCCATCAGGCCGCACCTCCAACATTTGGGATTACAATTCAACGTAAGATTTGGTGGGGACATACATTCAAACTATATCAGCATGTTTGAATGTTACTGGGAAAGATTCATAGGACAGGATGTACTCAATGAAGCTGGAGAATTAGGGGATAGTTGCAGGACTGATGTCACCAAGTAGACAATAGGGACATGATAACTGTACAAATGAAGTGATTAGAGTAATCATATTAGTGAATTACTCTCCCTAGTCAGAGTAAGAGTGAGAAAAATCACAACATATGGCAAGACCTATAGAAAGAATGGTAGACTTGGATATGGAATGTTTTCTAAAATGTCATGTTTTTACGTTTTTTTCAGTGATATCAGAATCAACAACTTCAACAAATAAGAAAGAGGGTACAATGTAAATTATTTAAGAAGAAAGGAAAATTGTAAAATAGAGATCTCAGAGAAAGAGAAGGTAAGTTTTCTATGAGATGTGGTAAGGAGAAAAAGATTTACCAGATTATCTTGTGATATGTTTGACTGTGTGCCCACCCAAATCTCATCATGAATTGTAGCTCCTATAATCCCCACATGTCATGATTATAGGAGGTATTATAGGACCTGGTGGAAGGTAACTAAATCGTGCGAATGGGTTTTTCCCATGCTGTTCTCATGATAGTGAAAAGTCTCACAAGATCTGATGGTTTTATAAAAGGCAGTTCCCCTGCACACACTCTCTTGCCTCCTGCTATGTAAGACGTGCCTTTGGTACTCTTTCACCTTCTGCCATGATTGTGAGGCCTCCCCAGCCACGTGGAAATGTAAGTCCATTAAAGTTCTTTTTCTTTATAAATTACCCAGTCTTGGGTATCTCTTCATAGCAGTGTGAAAGTTGACTAATACCTCTTGCCAATGCTGAAGGTTTATAATCATGGGTGTGAAGTCAGATCAATCACAATAGACATGTGATTTTCTTCAGCCATGAAACTGTTAGGTGCAAGTAAGGAATATGCCAAGATGTTGATTTTAACAAACAATGGAATTAGCAGAATGAAAGTAGAGAGTTAGAAAACAGCTGAAGGTTTAGGTAGGAAGGTTTTAGTATTTTTCTATTTCTTGTGTAACTATTTACCACTAATTTTCCAGATTAAAACAAGGTCCACTAATTATTTCACAGGTCTATAAGTCAGAAGTCCAGAATTCTCAGAGAAGTACTCTACTTAGCATCTCATAAGGACAAAATAAAGTTTCTATGTGTAAACTTATCTGGAAGTCCTGGAGGATCATTCAGTTTGGCAGTTTTCTATAGCTATAAAACTGAGGTTGTTATTTCCTTGCTGTTTGTCAGCCAGAGGTCATTCTCAACTTCTGAAGGCTATTTTCATTTCTTGGCTTGTGGTATTATCTATCTTCAAAACAAAAAAGGATGGGTTAAATCCTCATGTTTTAAATCTCTCTTAATTTGCTGTCTGCAGCATCTCTAACTTCTTCTTTTGCCATCAGCTGGGAAAAAGTTCTGATATTAAGAGCTTGTATGATTACCTTGGACCCACTTAGATAATCTAGAATAGTCTCCTTGTATAGGAAGCTTGAGAGATTTGGGACTGACCAGCAAAAAAGTAGGACTGGGAGAAGCAGTAACAAAAACAAGCTTTATTGGTAGCACTTGGACAGGGTTGCACGGAGGGTGATGTCCCTCACAGAGTGAGACCTTCTTGGGGCTTATGGCATGGGAATCAAGGGAACTCCTGGGAGACAGAGGGATCAGATAAAAGGTTTATATGTCTAGGTGATGTCCCTCAGTAGTATGGTGGAGAGACTTGGGTCAGAGAACTCAGAAAGGCCCCAGGGATTTGGAGCCTTATAACTGCAAGGCCCTCATTTATCGGCAATAGCTGTGGGGCAAGGTTGTGTTGGGTATACAAAGTAGGCTGGCTGTAAGTGACAAAAATTTTGCTTGTTTTGTCTTTTTTAAAAAAATTGGATGTGTTTAAAAAAAAAAGTTGAATTTGATGCTGGCAGGCTTTTAAGCTAATGAGTCTCAGTATGCAGTGAGAAAATTAACAAATTAAAGACCAAATATACTATCTTTGGCTCATTTATAGCAATCTATCATTGACCCCAGCTTGTTTTACAATCTAAATTATGTTACTTTTGAGTTTGGAGCCAGTGATAAAGTATCTTTAGGACTCAGAATCCTTTCAGGGAACCAACTAGAATTTTAAACATTATTTGCAGTGAACCTGCTCATTTAGTGGTGGGAAAGCCAGGAGAATGGTATAGAAAAAAAATTTTTTTTCTAGTTTTATCTGTTTAGTTAGCTCAGCAATATTATGGCCCTTTGGTGGTTATCTGTAAAATTTGGTACCAACATGTATTAACAAGAGCATAGGCAGGCAGTAAGTAATATAGGGCTAGGGTAACATGCCAGAAAATGTGTAGTTGAGACTGGTATGGGTAGGAACTTATTTCTCAGGTAAGGAAAAAGCACAAAAACAGAGTAGGCATTAAACTCAGAGGTCATATGTGACTGGCAGTAAGGGACCTGATTGTTCATTGTGTATCAGCCAAATGATGATTTGTTTATGTTGAGCCATCCTTCACCTAAAAAATAAATCCCATTTGATCATAGTGTATGATGCTTTTCATGTGCTGTTGAATTTTATTTGCTAGTATTTCATTGAGAAATTTTGCATTTGTATTCATCAGTTATACTATACTGTAACTGTCTTTTTGTTTGTAATTCTTGGACTCTTTGTATTAGCTGGCACTATAATCTATTTACCATTCACATCTTTATCAGAAGTTTAACTGGTTCCCACCAGGTGGCACCTACCAGTAGCATATGAGATTTCCTGTTAATGTAGGACATCCATTCCAATAATAGGAAAAGAGAGTTTCTGGGCTAACAATTATGATAGAAACATCTTTTAGCCAAAGTGGGCCAATTTTAATAGGTAAGCAGGTAATTACACCTTCAATTAATCTTCCTCCCAAGACAGTCACCTCCTGGGTCATGGGGGAAGTAGGAGTGGAGGTATTGTTTCATTATTTATATAACACATTGTTTTAAAGTGAGATGAGATTTAAGGTGTGATAAAATGAAATTAAGGTTACAATTAGTAACTTTAATTATATTTGCAAAGTACCTTTTGCCATATAAGGTACCATAACCAGAAGAATAACAAGACAGGGTGACTTTCATGAGAAATAACATACTCTACCATTAGAAGTATTTGTAATCATGGGCGCAGCAGCTGATATTGACTGTGAAGCAAACAGGAACATGATTCTTTTATCCCATATGTCGTATATGCAATAAATAGTAAACTAATTTAATAATTACAAAATGTTAAGTTAAAATAATGTATTCATTTGTAATGTCTTGTATACGATACATATGCCTAGTGATATAAGAAATTGTTTAAGTGTTAGTCCAATTAATATATTAAAAATTGAACTAATCAACACTATGTAGATAAGGCCAATGATGTTCAATCTTTCATAGCAGGCAGATGTTTAGAGGTACAGTCATGATTCTTCAAACCTATTTGGGTTGTCTCACACTTTTGCGTTGTATTTGTGTATTAGTCCATTTTCACACTGCTGATTAAAACATACCTAAGACTGGGCAATTTACAAAAAAAAAAAAAGAGGTTAAATTGGACTCACAGTTTCACCTGGCTGGGGCGGTCTCACAATCATGAGAGAAGGCAAGGAGGAGCAAGTCACATATTACGTGAATGGCAGCAGGCAAAGAGAGAGAACTTGTGCAGGGGAACTCCTCTTTTTAAAACCATCAGATCGGCGGGGCGGGTGGCTCACGCCTGTAATCCCAGCACTTTGGGAGGCTGAGGCGGGCGGATCATGAGGTTAGGAGATCCAGACCATCTTGCCTAGCACGGTGAAACACCATCTCTACTGAAAATACAAAAACAAAATTAGCTGGACGTGGTGGTGGGTACCTGTAGTCCCAGCTACTCAGGAGGCTGAGGTGGGAGAATGGCATGAACCCGGGAGGTGGAACTTGCAGTGAGCCAAGATGGCACCACTGCACTCCAGCCTGGGGTGACATAGCGAGACCCCCATCTAAAAAAAAAAAAAAAGAAAAAAAAAGAAAAAGAAAAAATCAGATCTTGTGAGACTCATTCACTATCATGAGAACAGTGCAGCCAACAGACCCCACTCCCCCATAATTCAGTCACTTCCCACCAGTTTCCTCTCATGACATGTGGGAATTGTGGGAGTTACAATTCAATTGAAGATGAGATTTGGGTGGGGACATAGCCAAACCATAACTTGATTCATGGAAATTCAAAAGAAAAACCTATGTTAAATTTAGTAAAGATATAAAATTCTGCCTCTAGCTTATTCAATATCCTTATTATGGAATACAAGAATGAGGAGTGGGCTAAAGATGATGTTCTGCCTCTTGGGGACTGTAAGATATTACAGTCATTGACTATCTTCATACTCATAAAAGATCAGAACTCCTTTCAGTGATTTTTTTATTTCAAAATGAGAAAATCTCACAAGAAATAAAATTAAATAGTATCTTAATTTGTAATTAAATTTTGAATTTAGTTACAGTAACAAATAATGGCAGCATCACATATTTTGATTGACCCAGCTGGTCAACAACAAATACAGTATCTCAAATGAAAGATTTATCAAAAGGTACTAGATTTTTCTTATATTAATAGGGAGCATACTTGGGTGTTGCTGCCTGTTTTAACATCTGCATACTTCAGCTGTTTCATTTTGCCTCATCAATCTTGCAGTGCTGTTTGCAGGAAGATCTGATCCATGATAATCCAGGCATGAGAACAGCTGATGCTCAGAGAGACTGATACTCCTGATGTGACATGTACTAACTATGCATGAGACTTTCAACTCAAATGCACCTTATCAGAACTACCCTGGTACAGAATGAATCATGCTATCGTTTCAATTTTAAATTATGAAAATATACTTCAAACTTTTTCATTAAATGCATTGTAGCTAATTTCAGTCATAGCTAAGGTGTTTTGGAAGTTTTAATGCATCCACTTGCTTTTAAACATGCCCCAGAAAGAATGACTTAAGAAATATTAGGCAACCGCAATTTGGTACAATTATTTAATTTTTCTGCCACAAATAGATGCCTATTTCACATGATTATAACACACAATATAAAATAATAGAATAGAGATTTAATGCAACCATCAATGATGTGTCAAAATTGTACATCTTCAAGTGGATAGAAAGATCTGGTGCACAAATACACACACAGATACACACCCACAGCTAAACCATATTAAAAGATAACATTCATTTATTTTACTTCTATTCAGGTATTAAACTTGTTATTTGTAACTTCTATCATTTATTTTACCTCTTTTAAGATACTAGAGTTATTATTTTTAACTTATACTATTTATATTTATGTTGTAGAGAAGGAAAGTCCTCTGAAGACTCTAACAAGATTTATAAAGCATAGAATCCTTTGAAATTAAGAAAAAAATCTGGAAAACATTAGATATGTCTAAATAAGGGTCAACAAACATACCCATTTAATCAGAGAATATGTTTGGTCTAGTGTATAATGCAAAGAAAATCAGGTAAGGAGGCTTCAATATACATATTTTGAATCTCTAACTTTCAAATATTGTGACTCGGTAGTTGTTGAGGGAGGCAGAAAGTTTATGGTTTTCAAAAATACTCAATTATGCTGCTTTGCATTCATGTATAAAAGTTATTGCTCCATATTAGTTGCCAACTTAAATTTGTATTAAAATTTGAGAATTTTGTGAATGGGTTTTTAAATGTATTCATTTAGGTTGAACTTAAAAAATAATGCAAATCAATAATGACTAAATATCATTTATTTGAAATATTCAAATATTACTGTCTCATCTTTGTAGATGTTTAATAAGATTATTTATTAAATTTATCATTATCTAATATCAAAACTTTGGTATGCCTATCAAGTTTTACTGTATATTTATTAAAGAAATACATACGTATCTTGTGACAAGGTATAGATGTATTTGTAATTTAATTTTATGCAGATTCATATATTCTTTCCATTCAAAGCAAATGAATGTCACAGATAAAACTTAGGAGAAATTTTTGTAGGCTAAATTAACAAGAAGTTTATACGTTGGGCTTTTTCTGAAAAAATTTAACATGTATAATCCAAAATAAAGAGAAACAATATTAATTGATATATAAATATTATGAAGTAAAGTTCATTATGCATTACCTCATCTCATGCCATGATATCATTATTTCACATGAGAGAAACTATCTCAAAAACCAAACTATCTCTACCAAATATTTTATTTTCTAGGATGCAGTATTTAGAACAAAAATAATTTTTCTAGTGTGTGAAAATATCTGGAGGAAGAAAAATTGGTATATATTAAAAATTAAAAGCACAGCAAGCAAATATCCTTAGGCACAAATGAAGAGTTTACAGTAGCCAAGAATTTCCTTGGTTTAATTCCCACTTCTCTCCTTTGTGTCCACATCTGGCATTGATTTGTTCTAAAAGCACTGCCAAGCAAGCTAATGAAATGCTTCTCTGAATAGGTATTATTTGGTTTTCATAGATAAACAAATGGTTTTATGTTCTATATTGCAATTAAGCTCTACCAAATTATGCACACACTCTCTGAATATGCAGTAACTGTTATTATTAATATTTAGGCACATCTGTGTTCTCCAATCATATCATCAGCAATTGAAAAAATGCTACAGCACATAAAACAGAAGTATTTGTCGGCAATTCAGAAATTAACTGTCATTCAAAATTGTGCCAATAAGCATATTGAGTTTTGCTTTCAAAAATTGTTTAACATGCTTTCTTATTAAGAAATTTCTTGCTAGAAACACTGACACAAAATGTTCCCATAAATGAAACAGCAGTAAAAATACAGATGCTCCTCGACTTATGATGGGGTTACATTCCTATAAACCCATCAAAAACTGAAGAAAACTTAAGTTGAAATGCATTTAATACACCTAACCTACCAAATATCATAGCTTGGCCTGGCCCACCTTAAACATGCTCAGAGCACTTACATTAGCCTACAATTGGGCAAAAGCATCTGGCAATACAGTGCACTGTAAAGCAACTGTTGCTTATCCTTCCATCAGGTGGCTGAGAGGGAGCTGCTGCCCTGAATCACAAAAGGGTATCCTACTGCATATCAGTAGCCTGAAGAAAGATCAAAATTCAAAAGCTGAAGAACTGTTTCTACTGAATGCGTATCGCTTTTGCACCATCATAAAGTCAAAAAATCATAAGTCAAGCCACCGTAAGTTGACGACTATCTCAGTGTTTATAATATTTATTGAGGTAATAAGCCAATTTTGTCAAATGAACACACTGAATTTTTTAACCAAACGCAAGCATCCCTGAAAATCCTTAAAACGTATCAAGAACGCACTTTGAAATTTAACAGAAATTTTAGATTTCCAGGAAAATTATTATTTTTATTATTTTGGAGATGGATACTCACTCTGTCACCTGGACTGTAGTGCAATGATGCCAAATGATGCCATCTCGGCTCACTGCAACCTCCACCTCCTGTGTTCAAGTGATTTTCTTGCCTCGGCCTCCTGAGTAGCTAGGATTACAGGCACATGCCAGCATGCCTGGCTAATTTTTGTATTTTTAGTAGAGACAGGGTTTCACCATGTTGGCCAGTCTGGTTTTAAACTCCTCATCTCAGGTAATCCCCCTGCCTTGGCCTCCCAAACTGCTGGGATTACAGGTGTGAGCCACTCCACCCAGTCATCTTTCAATTTTTTAAACACTTCAATTGGACAGAAGTTGGAAATTATTGCCTCGATATCATCTATATCTATATGTGTGTGTGTGTATATGTATGTGTATATATATACATACATAGCTATATGTACATATCTATTTCTTTCCGCTTTTTCTATTTAAGCCAAAAACCAATCCACACTTTTACCATTAAACCTATATCCATATCTAATTTTACATTGCTATTTCAACAATACCAAATTCATAATCATACATAATTCATGCTGAGAAGCTCTGTAAAGCTTAAGAAAGAAAACCTTAGGAATAGTAAACCTGTATATTTACAAACGAACTAGAAATATTGCAAATTTTTGTTTAGATTAGTTTTACTTAATTGAATGTAATATTATTATGTGTTGACTGTATGCCAGAAATTAGTTAAATTTACTGATTTCTAAGTATTTATTATCTACTAACTTATTTATACACAGGAAAATAATAATCACTTTAAAAATAATACAGTTAGATTAAGGACTCCAATAGCCTTTCTTTAGGAAAGGAGAGAAGCGTTGCCAAATTTGGGGAAATTCAAATGTAGAATTACCAGGAAATTAACATAAATCGAATATTGATTCACAATTTGGAATTGACTAAAAGATGGAGCTTTAAGGAGAGGAAGAATTTTACTTATCAAAAGAAGAACGCGTTAAGGCAAACTAATGTGTCTGGGGGTGAAGGCAGAGCTTATACCAGGGAGGGCCATAAGTGCTACAAAGGAATTGGGTGTCACTGAGGGCTCTGAAGTAAAAAAAAAAAAAAAAAAAAAAAAAAAAAAAAAAAAAAAAAAAAAAAAAAATCTGAGATTTAGATTGCTAATTTGTTTATAAAAATGAAAGTAAAGTTTGAAGAGGTTCAAAACAATGAAGAAGCAAGTCAATGTGGAGGCAACGCAATATTCTAAGGGGGATGGTACACTATCTTGAGATAAATACACTCAATGCAGATTAGGTTAGAGAGATAAAAAAGAAGACAGGAGGTGAATTCAGCCAAATATTAATGTGTTGTAGAAAATAAGAAGGAAGAAGGTAAAAAGAAAGACTTCCAGATTTCTGGTTCGGTTGATTAGGCAGCTGGTACTGCAATCAGAGGATATAAGGATTCTCCAGAAAGTAACTATGTTTGAGACATAAGGGTAGGGATGGTGTATTGTATTTTTGAATTGTGAATTGTGCCTCTTTAAAATTGTTAAAGCTATTCAGAAGATCATTTTTGGGGTAAAGAGAATATTTTGAAACCTTAGAAGGTTTTATTCTCCTAACAGCTTATTATGCCAGGAACATTTATTAAACATATAGTCTGTTTCTTTGTGGTGATAAGCATAGTACTACCTATATGACCTTTGACATATCTTTCATCTCAGAGACGAAAACATTCTATTCACTACTCACTAAGCCTATCTTTGCCTTGAGGGACATGTTAAGAAAATTTAATAAGTAAATCTATAAAGGTCATACATAAACTGTAATATATATAAAACACACTTAAATATATAGCAAATATAATTATTGTAATCAAAATAATAAGGTATAAAGTAGACATTTAATTTTCTTCTCTAAGAAATAGTTTTCCCTTTTCCTGGAAGTAGGAGAAAGAAAAATTTTATCAATCACTATACTGATTTCTTTCCTAGACTTAAACAAAAGGATAATGGGTAAGCGTTTCCAGGAAGTCACATTCTGCTTACATACAATCACTAAGCAAAGGTAAAATCTATTTACACTTAATGTGAGTAGTGTTGGTCTCTCTTGTGGAAGCGGGAAAAAAAAAACAAAAACTAAGGTTATATCTTTAGCACCAATGAACAAGCTTGCTGCCTAGAAAACATACCTTACCTCCTTT
>NW_012099032.1:319559-327690 GCF_000951045.1 Mandrillus leucophaeus
AATTAAAAAAAAAATAAAGTGAAGAATACATTTGAACCACACACACACACACACACACACACACACACACAGAGAGAGAGAGATTTACTCAACCAAATGTACTTAATTGATTTTCCATTCTAACAAGCTTATAAAGCTCTCATGAGTGATAAAAAGATGAAATAAAAATTAAAAAAATATTTTAAAGGCAAAGGGAGACATTAGAGATTTAATTTCTATCTAAAATGTGCTTAGCAAGGCTAACTTTTAGAAACATTTATATACACTCTGGTTGACATACCCTCCAACATTTACAAAAAGTATGGGAATGGGTAATTGGCCTCTTTGGATCGAGATAGCATTACTATTCTTTTCTACTGAAATACTTCTTCAAAGTGCAGTTTGGAAGAAAATGAAAATACTGTAATTTTCACAAAAAGATTGTAAACTATTTTGAGAATCTTATCAAATTAACATTCTTAAAGCAGTCAATGATTTCAGTTACTCTGTTAAAATAGTATTTTCCTTCTGGTGAAAACAATGCTCTAGCAGTCCAGATTTAAAAACTGAAAGAAGGTTTAGTTTTTAAGAACAAGAGTCCAAAGACGTGTATTTTACACTTGAAGGTCAATAGATTCAGTTTCTATCAGATTAGGATAGATGAGTTTAGAAAACCTCATGAAAACTCTTACTTCAATATCTACTCAGTTTGTCTTTTTGTTAACTGATGATATCAGTACAAAAGGGCAAGGTGAGAAAAAGTCTGTAGGTAATCTGTACATAAAGAACATAAGGTGTCTGCTAAAAATAAACACTGGCATTGTGCTAAGATCTAACAGGGAGCAGGGTGCTTGTCAGGGAACTGGTATGGGACACAGCACAGTCAGAAATGTGGGAGGTAATACAAAGCAAGTGTAGGCAGTAGTTTGGGCCAGGATGGGTACCGGGAGTCAGCAGACATCATTGCAAAAGTACTGCTGGTATCAGGAATACTAGAAATCAGAAAATCAACGTGTGATCCAGCCATGAAGCTTAGTCTGTGAGATACAGTGCTCTTGTTCAAGGGAAGAGAGATAAATTCATTTGATGCAGTCTTGCCCTTAAAAGATGGCTTTTTCTGGTCAACATGGTGAAACCCCGTCTCTACTAAAAATACAAAAATTAACTGGGCGTGGTGGCGGGCGCCTGTAATCCCAGCTACTCAGGAGGCTAAGGCAGGAGAATCGCTTGAACCCGGGAGGCGGAGGTTGCAGTGGCACTGCACCCCAGCCTGGGCAACAGAGTAAGACTCCATCTCAAAAAAAAAAAAAAAAAAAAAAAGATGTCTTGTCAATGAAAGAAGATATTCTGAAAGAAGATATTCTGATAGTAACTCGGGTAAGATTGAAAGTACCTTCACACATACTCAAGTGATTCAGTTTTCTGGTTGACAAAAGATCCTTCTTCTAATGTTATTATTTGGGGATGGTAGCAGATTAATCAGTTTAGTGCATATCAAGTAAGCCAAACCTTCAGCTGTGGAAGTGACTGGCTGTTCAGACCCTGGGGATGCAACTCAGAAACAGTGTTCCCAATATTTCTTTTTAGTTAGGTTAGTGATATTTCTAGAAATCTCTAGCAAACAAATATCATGATTTCCTTGTACTGCCTTTGGTTGCTTTAATCAATAGTTGAAAATGAGGAATGTATTATGATAGTTATAATGTAGTTATTCAATTTGGCTAAGTATGAGAATAGAAGGCTTAAATGGGTAGAATGAAACAATGTATATTTTTCTATTGAATTTGATAGTTTAGGTAATAGTGATTTATGATAACTAATTTCCAAGGTGATTTGGTAAATTATTGTTTTAACACAAAATCTGAATGTCAATTTGAACTTTAAAAAATTAAGAACAATTATAGAGCTAAAGAAGTATCTGATTTGATTGGTCAGTATATAGAAACAGAACCATCATTTTAATTAGTACTCAGTTGAATTCTAGCTCATAAACATTACATATAAGGCGCATAATTGATATGGAAGAACACATTAGAGGGTAAAAACTAATGCAAAGTAACTTTTAGGTAACAAAATCCTCAAGGTAGGAGAAGAAGAAGATAAACTGCAGCCTGAATGTTAAAGTGGGCATGGAATAGGGGACTTGATTCAGACCTTTGTCTGAAAACAAATACATGACTGCATGATGACCTGTATCTAATATTGCCAGTAGTATAAAGGAGTATGCCATGTAAGCACAAAAGTAATCATTAGAAGCACATTTTTACTTTCAGTACTGTTGTATTTCATTGATTCATTGAGCTAACAGCTGTAGAACACCTACATTATTAAATGTTTCCACATATTTTGCAAGTCAATAATTAACCCAAATGCTTTCTAGCTCATTGTTTTCTATCCTACATCTACTCTAATAAGTTATAAAGTAGAAGAAGTAGGGATATGCCATATTTATCCTATTTTTAACAATTTCCAAGGTAAGATTTACATTTTAATCATTCTTTATCTTCACTGTTTAAACCTGCCCACCACAAAATAGATACTTCAAAAAATATTCTCCAACAATAACTTAAGAATCATTTAATTGAAAAGAATTGTTGAGAATATATGATATTTTTTTCTCCATGTATGAGCAAATAGTCTCTTTGCCTTTGTGATATTAACAATTAATTTATTAATGAAATAATACACAAGTATAGTTTTATAAGTAGAATGTGAGAGCATATGTGACTCTTCATAAAGATCATCTTAATTAAGAAAAACTAAAGTGGTTATATAGGCTGTGTACAACATGCTTAGGAACTCACAAATTTAAAATATATTAATTTATCTATTCAAATGTATTTCTCCTCATATATGAGCATGTAGGGTGAAATAATTGTCCTTTAGTATATGCCAAATTGATGTGGGGGTATATATACTATTCCAAGCTCAGGCATGCAATTAATTACCAACTTCCTAGTATGCTTAGAATGTCTCTGAAAACCATTTTTCTATTCTTTTTATGACTTTTTTTTTTTTCATTTGGGTATAATACAATACAATTTTTGTTGTTTCTTGCACTTTAAAGGCAGAATCTACCTCTGAATTTTTGGTATCTATAATAGTGCTCTTTGTGTTAAGTTTCTATAAATATTGGTAAAATAAATAGAAGATAACAATTTTTCAAGAATTTATTTTTTAGAGCAGTTTTAATTTCACAGCAAAATTCAGAGGAAGGTGCAGGGATTTCCCATATGTTCTTCGGCTCCACCTCTGGGTAGTCTCATTGACAAATCATCATCCAAATCAGTACCATTTTCTGAAAAGATTATCTTTTCTTCATTGTGTTACCTTTGTTGTTTGTCAAAGATCAGTTGATGATATTTACGTTGGTCTATTTCTGGGCTCTCTACTCTGTTCCATTGACCCGTTTATCTATTCTTTTTCCAATATCACATCACACTCAAAGTCCATAGTTTGCATTAGGGTTCACTCTTGTTGCAGTATATTGTATGAGTTTGGACAAATGTATAACAAAATGTATCCATTATTATAGTATCATAGACAGTATTTTCACTGCTCTGACAATTCCCTACATCACACCTATTCATCACATCCTTTCCCCAATTCCTGGTAACTGCTCACCATTTTACTGTGTACGTAGTTTTACATTTTCCAGAATGCCACATAATTGGAATTGTATGGTATGTAGTTTTTCAGACTGGATTTTTTACTTAGAAACACATTTAAATTAACTGTATATCTTTTCATGTATTAATTAATAGTTTACTTATTTTTAGTACTGAATAGTAATCCATTGTTTGGAGGTACCACAGTTTATTTATTCATTCACCTGTTGAAGAGCTCTTGGTTGCTTCTAAGTCATTGACAATTATAAATAAAGCTGCTATCAATAGCCATGTGCAGAATTTTGTGTGGACATAGGTTTTCAAATCATTAGGATAGATGCCAAACAGTATAGTTGCTGAATCATATGCTAAGATTATGTTTAGTTTTGTTAAGAAATCACCAGATTGTCTTCTAAAGTAGCTGTAGCAGTTTCCATTGCCACCAACAATAAATGAGAGGTCCTGTTGCTCCACATCCTCACCAGCATTTGGAGGTGTCAGTGTTCTGAATTATGGTCATTCTAATAGACTTGTAATGGTGTGTCATTGCTGTTTTACTTTGCATTTCCCTGATGAAATATGATAAATATTATGTACAGTATCTTTTCACATGCTTTTTTTGCCATCTGTATATCTTCTTTGGTGAGGTTAAGGTCTTTGATTCATTCTTAATTGGGTTGTTTGTTTGTTTCTTCTTAATTTTTTAATGATATTTTAAGTTCTGGGATACATGTGCAGAATATGCAGGTTTGTTATATAGGTATACACGTGCCATGGTGGTTGGCTGCACCCATCAACCTGACATTTACAGTAGGTATTTCTCCTAATGCAACCCCTCCCCTAGGAGCCTACTCCCTGACAGGCCCCACTGTGTGATGTTCCCCTCCCTGTATCCGTGTATCCATGTGTTTTCATTGTTCAACTCCCACTTATGAGTGAGGACATGCAGTGTTTGATTTTCTGCTCTTGTGTTAATTTGCTGAGAATGATGGTTTCCAGCTTCATCCATGTCCTGCAAAGAACATGAACTCATCCTTTTTTATGGCTATGTAGTATTCCATGGTGCATATGTACCACATTTTCTTTATCCAGTCAATCATTGATGGGCATTTGGGTTAGTTCCAAGTCTTTGCTATTGTGAACAATACCACAATAAGCATACATGTGCATGTGTCTTCATAGTAGAATGATTTATAATCCCTTGGGTATATACTCAGTAATGGGGTTGCTGGGTCAAATGGTATTTCTGGTTCTAGATCCTTGAGGAATTGCCACACTGTCTTCCACAACGGTTGAATTAATTTACACTCCCACCAACAATGTAAAAGGATTCCTATTTCTCCACATCCTCATCAGCATCTGTTGTTTCCTAACTTTTTAATGATTACCATTCTAACTGGCATGAGACGGTATCTCTTTGTGACTTTGACTGGCATTTCTCCAATGACTAGTGATGATGAGCTTTTTTTCATATGTCTGTTGGCTGCATAAGTGTCTTCTTGACCGTTCATATCCTTTGCCCACTTTTTGATGGGGTTGTTTGTTTTTTTTCTTGTAAATTTGTTTAGTTTTTGTACATTCCTGAAAATAGTCCTTTGTCAGATGGATAGATAGCAAAAATTTTCTCCTATTCTGTAGGTTGCCTGTTCACTCTGATGATAGTGTCTTTTGCAATTCAGAAGCTCTTTAGTTTAATTTGATCCCATTTGTCAATTTTTGCTTTTGTTGCCACTGCTTTTAGTGTTATATGTATAAAGTCTTTGCCCATGCCAATGTCTTGAATGGTATTGCCTAGGTTTTCTTCCAGGGTTTGTATGGTTTTAGGTCTTATGTTTAAGACCTAAACAAAATTTATCTTGAGTTAATTTTTGTATAAGGTGTAAGGAAGGAGTCCAAATTCAGTTTTCTGCATATGGCTAGTCAGTTTTCCCAACACCATTTATTAAATAGGGAACCTTTTCCCATTGCTTGTTTTTGTCAGGTTTGTCAAATATCATATGGTTGTAGATGTGTGGTGTTATTTCTGAGGCCTCTGTTCTATTCCATTGGTCTATATATCTGTTTTGGTACTAGTACCATGCTGTTTTGGTTACTGTAGACTTGTAATATAGTTCTAAGTCACATAGCATGATGCCTCCAGTTTTGTTCTTTTTGCTTAGGATTGTCTTGGCTATATGTATGGACTCTTTTTGGGTTCCATATAAAATTTAAAGTAGTTTTTTTCTAATTCTGTTAAGAAAGTCAATGGCAGTTTGATAGGAATAGCATTGAATCTATACATTACTTTGAGGAGTATGGCCATTTTCACGATATTGATTTTTCTTATCCATGAGCATGGAATGTTTATCCATTTGTTTGTGTCCTCTCTTATTTCTTTGAACAGTGGTTTGTAGTTCTCCTTGAAGAGATCCTTCACATTCCTTGTAAGTTGTAATCCTCGGTGTTTTATTCTCTTTGTAGCAATGTGAATGGGAGTTCACTCATGATTTGGCTCTGTCTATGTTTTGGTGTATAGGAATGCTTGTGATTTTTGCCCATTGATTTTGTATCCTGAGACTTTGCTGAAGTTGCCTATCAGCTTAAGAAGATTTGGGGCTGAGACAATGGGGTTTTCTAAATATAAAATTACATCATCTGCAAACAGAGATAATTTGATTTCCTCTCTTTCAATTTGAATATGCTTTATTTCTTTCTCTTGCCTGAGTGTCGTGACCAGAACTTCCAATAATATGTTGAATAGGAATGGTGAGAGAGGGCATCCTTATCTTGTGAATAGTTTTCAAAGGGAATGCCTCCAGTTTTTGCCCACTCAGTATGATATTGGCTGTGGGTTTGTCATAAGTAGCTCTTATTATTTTGAGATACATTCCATTAATATCTAGTTTATTAAGAGTTTTTAGCATGAAGGACTGTTGAATTCTATCAAAGGCCTTTTCTGCATCTATTGAGATAATCATGTGTTTTTTGTCATTTATTCTGTTAATGTGATACATTACCTTTATTGATTTGCATATGTTGAACCAGCCTTACATCCCAGGGATGAAGCTGACTTGATCATGGTGGGTAAGCTTTTTTGATGTGCTGCTGGATTTGGTTTGCCAGTATTATACTGAGGATTTTCACATTGATAATCATCGGAGATACTGGCCTGAAATTTTCTGTTTCGTGTGTGTCTCTGCCAGGTTTTGGTATCAGGTTCTGGCCTCATAAAATGAGTTAGGGAGAATTCCCTCTTTTTCTATTTTCTGGAATACTTTCAGAAGGAATGGTACTAGCTCCTCTTTGTATCTCTGGTAGAATTTGGCTATGAATCAATCTGGTCCTGGACTTTTTTTGGTTGGTAGGCTATTAATTACTGCCTCAATTTCAGAACTTGTTATTGGTCTATTCAGGAATTTGACTTCTTCCTGGTTTAGACTTTGGAGGGTGTATGTGTCCAGGAATTTATCCATTTCTTGTAGATTTTTTAGTTTATTTGAGCAGAGGTGTTTATAATATTCTCTAATGGTAGTTTGGATTTCAGTTGTGATATCTCCTTTATCATTTTTTAGTGTGTCTGTTTGATTCTTCTCTCTTTTCTTTTTATTAGTCTGGCTAGCGGTCTATTTTGTTGACCTTTTCAAAAAACCAGCCCCTGGATTCATTGATTTTTTTGAAGTGTTTTTTGTGTCTCCATCTCTTTCAATTCTGCTCTGATCTTAGTTATGTCTTGTCTTCTGCTGGCTTTTGAATTTGTTTGCTCTTGCTTCTCTAGTTATTTTAATTTTGATGTTAGGGTGTTGATTTAGGTCTTTCCTGCTTTCTTTTGTGGGCATTTAATGCTATAAATTTCCCTCTAAACACTGTTTTAGCAGTGTCCCAGAGATTCTGGTACATTGTGTATTTGTTCTCATTGGTTGCAAATAACTTATTTATATCTGCTTTTATTTCGTTATTTACCCAGTAGTCACTTAGGAGCAGGTTTTTCAGTTTCCATGTAGTTTTGAGGCTTTGAGCGTGTTTCTTAATCCTGAGTTCTAATTTGATTGCACTGTGGTCTGAGAGACTGTTATTATTTTTCTGTTCTTTTGCATTTGCTGAGGAGTGTTTTACTTCCAATTATGTGATCAGTTTTAGAATAAATGCGATGAAGTGCTGAGAAGAATGTACATTCTGTTGATTGGGGGTGGAGAGTTCTGTAGATGTCTATTAGGTCCGCTTGGTCCAAGAGCTGAGTTCAAGTCCTGAATATCCTTGTTAGTTTTCTGTCTCATTGTTCTGTCTAATATTGATAATGGGGTGTTAAAGTCTCCCACTATTATTGTGTGGGAGTCTAAGTCTCTCTGTAGGTCTCTAAGAACTTGCTTTATGAATCTGGGTGCTCCTATATTGGGTGTATATATATCTAGGATAGTTAGCTCTTCTTCTTGCATTGATCACTTTACCATTATGTAGTGCCCTTCTTTATCTCTTTTGATCTTTGTGAGTTTAAAGTCCGTTTTTTATTAGAGACCAGGATTGCAACTCCCACGTTGTTGTTGTATTTTTTTTTTTTTTTTTTTTTT